>NC_059496.1:574754-682216 GCF_018139145.2 Gymnogyps californianus
GGAGGCCAGCTCTGACACAGTGGTTCCCATTGCCCGCTCCTGCCTGCAGCCACAGGGATGCCACTGTGGACACAACGGGACTGTCAGAGTTACACAAGAGCCTAGGGGTAACACAAATGCAAGGGTACGGCGGGAGAGTGTGGAAGTGAGGCGAGAGCAGCACTGAAAAGGCCACGTCCTGCTGCTGTCCTTGGCCATGGCTCCAGGGAAGCTGCTGCCCCAACTCACAGGCAGCAGAGAGGCAGTGCCCGCCGAGGCGGAGAGGGGCAGCCCCAGGGCCACTGGGGCTGCTCGTCCATGGGGCAGCTGGGCCCTTGGCTCCTGAATCCCTTCTGCCTGCTGGGGCTGGGCCCCAAGCTCCAGAGGAGATCAAAGAGATGAGAGGAGAGGCAAATGATTACGTTCTGGCTTCTTTCTCTACGCAAAGAGCCTGGTTCCTGATGTACATTAGGTTTACCAGACAGAAAAAAAAGGTTCTAAGCTTAAGAAGAAGTTGTATGAAATATATAATGACAACGAATATTCTCACAGGTTTAACAAACAAATACAAAAGAAAGAGAAGAACAAAAGATAGGCTGGGATTTTCCTGAATTGCTGGGAGTTAGAGGAGGATGGTGGGCACCTTATTAAAGCTGGAATAATGTGTATTCCTGTACTTTCCTCAGGGCATCCTTGATCTCCTTGTTCCTCATGCTGTAGATGAGGGGGTTCACTGCTGGAGGCACCACCGAGTACAGAAATGACACCACCAGGTCCAGGGATGGGGAGGAGATGGAAGGTGCCTTCAGGTAGGCGAACATTACAGTGCTGAGGAACAGGGAGACCCGGCCAGGTGAGGGAGGCACGTGGAAAAGGCTTTGTGCTGTCCCTGCTCCGAGGGGATCCTCAGCACAGCCCTGAAGATCTGCACAGAGGACAGCACAATGAAAACAAAACATGCCAAAGAAAAACAGACACTAACCACGAGAAGTCCAACTTCCCTGAGGTAGGATTGTGAGCAGGAGAGCTTGAGGATCTGGGGGATTTCACAGAAGAACTGGTTAAGGGCATTGCCTTGGCAGAGTGGTAGTGAAAATGTATTGGCAGTGTGCAGCAGAGCATGGAGAAACCCACTGCCCCAGGCAGCTGCTGCCATGTGGACACAAGCTCTGCTGCCCAGGAGGGTCCCATAGTGCAGGGGTTTGCAGATGGCAACGTAGCGGTCATAGGCCATGATGGAGAAGATAAAACTCTGCTGACATCAAAAAGACAAAGAGAAAGACCTGTGCAGCACATCCCAAGTAGGAGATGGCCCTGGTGTCCCAGAGGGAATTGGCCATGGCTTTGGGGAGAGTGGTGGAGATGGAGCCCAGGTCAAGGAGGGAGAGGTTGAGGAGGAAGAAGTACATGGGGGTGGAGGCGGTGGTCGCAGGCTATGGCGGTGATGATGAGGCCGTTTCCCAGGAGGGCAGCCAGGTAGATGCCCAGGAAGAGCCAGAAGTGCAAGAGCTGCAGCTCCCGTGCGTCTGCAAACGCCAGGAGGAGGAATTCGGTTGTGGAGCTGCCGTTGGACATTTGCTTCCTCTGGGCATGGGGACCTGTCCAAGGAGGAAAAGGCAGTGAAGGGTTAGGACTGACTTCTCTGAGCAAAACTTACTCCGTTTCTCACAGAACCACCCCCACCCCCAGCCTCTGTCCTTCCAGAGACCTTCCTGCAGCTCCCTGGCTGGAGCTCTGCTTTTTGGTGGCTGAGGGTGCAATGGGGAGCAAGGGATCCTGCTGTGGGCTCTGGAGGAGTCACTCCTGCTGTGCACCAACAGGCAGAGAGGAACCCGGAGCGATCGCTGTTTAAATCCCCTCATGAAATCAAAGAGATTTCAGCATTGCCCCTCCCAATTCACCCGCCTGCAGAGCAGAGCTGTGGGGGTTTGGTTGTCTGGCTTTTGCTCCTGTTGCCCTGTCCTACCTGAGGAGTGCTTTTTGAAGGCAGACAGCCTTGGCATTTCTGCTACGCTACGAGTGCTACATGAGAGTCCTGGGATGCAAACGGGCAGACCCTTAGTGCAGAGTGAGGAGCCAGCCTGTCCATCAGACTTTTTGTCAGCTGCCCTGGGCTTGCACCTCTTCCATCTGGAGGAGGATCACACCCAGCTGTTCCCTTGAAAGGAAACTGGATACTGCTGAGAGCAGAGGAATCCAGTTTAAACCTCCCCTCCCCAGGAAATCTAGGAGCTTTTTGATTCCTTGAAGCTGGGGTGTCTGGCAAAAAGAGTCAGCTTTATCCCCACCCCATGGACAGACAGCATTGCCCAGAGAGCCACAGGCTAGAAGGGGCTTGGGCGTCCTGCTCCCATGGAGACATCTTCATGGCAGGAGCTGCAGGGCCAGTTGCTGAGCTGCAGCTGAGACCCCCATCCCCAGAGAGCCTGAAAACAAGAGCAGCAGCAGCGGGGGCAGGTGGAGAAAGAAGGAGAAATGCCCCAATGCTTCTGCCAAGGGAGGCAAGGCGAGGGAGGGAGAGATGGGCGCTCAGGAGAGTCTCCTCTGCTGGAGCTCGGGGCTGCAGAGGAGGCAGCTCCTGCCCTGGATCCCAGGGCCTTGAGGGCAGAGGCTCTGCTGGGTGGAAGAGGAGACCAGGGGGGCTTGGTAGGTAAAACACATGTTCACTGAAGGGCTAATAGGGCAGTGCCCAAATACCCGCCCCACCAGTCGTTGCTGTCAGCCGGTTTCTCTCCCTCCCTGCCAAGGCCTCTGGTGCCTGGAGCTGTCCCTGCCGGGAGCCCTTTCTCTTTCCCCTTATCTCCTCCCTGTCAGTGCTCACAGAGCCCATCCCACCCGCTGTGTGCTCAGCTCTGCCCTGAAGACCCCTCCTGGCAGCAGGACGCTGCCCAGGGGCATCTCTGTGTTGGCAAGTCAGGTCAGAGAAACCTGAAGAGAGGAGGGAGCTTTCTGTTGGCCAATGAATGGGTGAAGGAACTTGATCCAGTTCCTCAAAGACCTACTGATCTGTCAGTGTCATGCCGTAGGAGTCTCCTTCTCTTGCCCAAACCTGACAGCCGCATTGCTGTTCCCCCCCAGCCACAGGAGGAAACCGAAAGCACAGACCCTGGAAAGCACCTTTCCTTCCAGGTAGCCCCTGCCTTGATGTGCTTCTTGAAAAGCTGCCTCTGCCAGTGTCGTGGGGGTGATGTGCAGCTGTGAGCAGCCCTGAGCCAGGCAGCACCCTCCTGACAGCAGAAGGACCCTGCCCTGATGGGGGTCTCTCCTTCCACCCACAGCTTCTCCCCACAGCGCCATGGGGAGCTCCCCGGGCAGGCTGAGCGCTGACCCTGGCAGGCGGCAGAGTCCCTGCCCCAGCACACAGCCCCCTGGGGTGCAGGGACCCTGCTCTGAAGGACAGCCCTGGGCACCCCTGGCTGCACACCCAGCTTCATAGCCCTGCAGGCCGTCCTGGGAGAAGGCAGCGGTCATGCCCTGTCCTCTGATGGTGCAGCAGGGATCCTGCTCTGGAGCAGGTCCTCCTCCTCTATACAGGAATGAGATTCCTGTGGGCCATGCCAGCTTTACGAGATCCTCCACAAACTGCAGCTGCATTGCCCTGCACCAGAGACTTACTGTGTCAAGGGCCCCGAAGATTCTCCTCCTTTGAGCCCTCAGCACTTGCCCCACTCCTGACTGCCTTTAAACCTTTCTCTGCCTCGCTTCTCTCCCCTCGGTGCCTGCAGGCGGTGCCCTCAGCCCTGCTGCGCTTTGCAGAGGAGCTGCTCCTGGGCAGAGCTGTCTCTCTGCAGTGCTGCCGCTTGCCATGAGCTCTCTCTCCCAGGAGTCCGGCACAGCCTGGCAGCAGAGGAGCAGCCCAAGGCATTTTAATGACCCCTCCGGTGGGTTTGGTGCGAGTCATGAACCTCAGACACTGAGAGGAAGTTGAAGAAACTTCTCAAGAAGTCAAAGTCAGATGCCAACTCCGACGTTTCTTGGAGCCTTAATGGGTCCCACTGGGGACATTACGGACAAAGCCTCCCAGGGGCTGCTAGAGCAGAAAACAGGAGAAGTGATGACAAGTAGATAAAGGCGATGTAAAGGAACAGATTCTGAGTAAACTTTCACGTGTTCTTGAAGGCAAAGGGCCAAGCCCTGACCCCAGCCCCTGGGAAGGGAGATCCTTGTCCCTCACATGTTGCTCCTCCTGGGGCAGTGTGGATGTGGGATGTGCAATGCCAAGAGCAGGACTACGGTACAATCCCTCCCAGGCTCCCAGGTGGGAAAGGAGAGGCAGTGAGACCCTAGCGCTGTAAGGAGAAGGTGCTTGATCATAGGCATCAGTGGCAGAGACAACAGCCAGAGCCAAGGAAGAAAGAGCTGATCTGTGTTGGGGGCTTCTCAGACTTTCTTCATCCTCTAGCATCTCCACCACAGGCTATCCGATGGTGTCCCACACCCTGCACCTCTTTCTCTATAGGCTGTAGACATAGAATCATCACTCATAGAATCATTTAGGTTGGAAAAGACCCTTAAGATTCGTTGAGGCCAGACTGATAAACCTAACACTACCAAGTCCACCACTAAACCAGGTCCCTAAATGCCACTCTACACATGCTTTCAAATACCTCCAGGGATGGTGACTCAACCACTTCCCTGGGCAGCCTGTTCCAATGCTTAATAGCCCTTTCGGTGAAGAAATTTTTCCTAATATCCAATCTAAAGCTCCCCTGGTGCACCTTGAGGCCATTTCCTCTTGTCCTATCACTTGCTGCTTGGGAGAAGAGACTGACCCCCACCTCGCTACAACCTCCTTTCAGGTAGTTGTAGAGAGCGATAAGGTCTCCCCTGAGCCTCCTTTTCTCCAGACTAGACAACCCCAGCTCCCTCAGCTGTTCCTCACAGGACTGTTCTCTAGACCCTTCACCATCTTCATTGCCCTTCTTTGGACACACTCCAGCACCTCAATGTCTTTCTTGCAGTGAGAGGCCCAAAACTGAACACAGTATTCGAGGTGCGGCCTCACCAGTGGCCGAGTACAGGGGGACAGTCACTTCCCTAGTCCTGCTGGCCACACTATTTCTGATACAAGCCAGGATGCTATTGCTCTTCTTGGCCACCTGGGCACACTGCTAGCTCATCTTCAGCTGGCTGTCAACCAACAGCCCCAGGTCCTTTTCTGCTGGCCAGCTTTCCAGCCACTCTTCCCCAAGCCTGGAGCGTTGCATGGGATTGTTGTGACCCAAGTGCAGGACGCAGCACTTACTTAGCCTGGCGGAACCTCATACAATTGGCCTCGGCCCCTCAAGCCAACCTGCCCAGATCCCTCTGTAGAGCCTTTCTAACCTCAAGCAGACCAACACTCCTGCCCAGCTTAGTGTCATCTGCAAACTTACTGAGGGTGCACTTGACCCGCTCATCCACATCATTGATAAAGATATTAAACAGAACTGGCCCCAATACTGAGCCCTGGGGAACACCTCTTGTGACCAGCCGCCAACACTGGATTGAACTCCTTTCACCACAATTCTTTGAAGCCCGGCCAGCTAGCCAGTTTGTTACGCAGCGAAGAGTTACCCGTCCAAGCATGAGCAGCCAGTTTCTCCAGGAGAATGCTGAGGAGAAATGTATCAAAGGCTTTACTAAAGTCTAGGTAGACAACATCCACAGCCTTTCCCTCATCCACTAAGCAGGTCACCTTGTCAAAGAAGGAGATCAGGTTAGTCAAGCAGGACCTGCCTTTCATAAAGCCATGCTGACTGGGCCTGATCACCTGGTTGTCCTGTACGTGTCATGTGATGGCACTCAAGGTGATCTGCTCCATAACCTTCCCTGGCACCATGATCAGACTGAGAGGCCTGTAGTTCCCTGGATCCTCCTTCCAGTCCTTCTTGTTGATGGGCATCACATTTGCTAACCTCCAGTCAACTGGGACCTCACCAGTTAGCCAGGACTGCTGCTAAATGATGGAAAGTGGCTTGGTGAGCACTTTTACCAGCTCCCTCAGTGCGCTTGGGTGGATCCCGTCCGGCCCCATAGACTTGTGTGTGTCTAAGTGGTGTAGCAGGTCACTAAACCTTTTCCCCTTGGATTATGGGGCTTCATTCTGCTCCCTGTCTTGCAGCTCAGGGGCCTGGGTACCCAGAGAACAACTGGTCTTACTATTAAAGACTGAAGCAAAGAAGGTTTGAAGGACCTCAACCTTTTCCTCATCCTTGTGTCTCTGTTTCCCCCTGCATCCAATAAAAGATGGAGATTCTCCTTAGCCCTCCTTTTGTTGCTAATGTATTTATAGAAACATTTTTTCATGTCTTTTATGGCAGTAGCCAGATTAAGTTCTAGTTGGGCTTTGGCCCTTCTAATTTTCTCCCTGCATAACCTCAGGACATCCTTGTAGTCCTCCTGAGTGGCCTGCCCCTCTTCCAAAGGTCATAAACTCTTTTTTTCCTGGAGATCCAGCCAAAGCTCTCTGTTGAGCCAGGCCAGTCTTCTTCCCCACTGGCTCGTCTTTCGGCACATGGGGATGGTCTGCTCCTGTGCCTTTAAGATTTCCTTCTTGAAGAATGTCCCAGCCTTCCTGGACTCCTTTGCCCTTCAGGACTGCCTCCCAAGGGACTCTGTCAACCAGTCTCCTAAACAGGCCAAAGTCTGCCTCCGGAAGTCCCAGGTAGCAGTTCTGCTGACCCCCCTCCTTACTTCTCCTTGAATCAAAAACTCTATCATTTTGTGATTGCTATGCCCAAGACAGCCTCCAACCATCACATCACCCACAAGGCCTTCTCTGTTCACAAACAACAGGTCCAGTGGGGCGCCTTCCGTAGTTGGCTCCCTCACCAGCTGTGTCAGGAAGTTCTCTTCCACACACTGCAGGAACCTCCGAGATGTTTCCTCTCTGCTGTATTCCAGCAGACATCTGGTAAGTTGAACTCCCCCACAAGAACAAGGGCTAGCGCTTGTGAGACTCTCCCAGCTGCTTGGAGAATATTTCGTCTGCGTCTTCATCCTGGTTGGGTGGTCTATAACAGACTCCCACCATGATATCTGCCTTGTTGGCCTTCCCCTGATTCTTACCCAGAAACACTCAACCCTGTCATTACCATCATCAAGCTCTAGACAGTCAAAACACTCCCTAACATACAGGGCTACCCCACCGCCTCTCCTTCCTTGCCTATCCCTTCTGAAGAGTTATAGCCAACCATTGCAGCACTCCAGTTGTGCAAGTCATCCCACCATGGCATTTCTGTGATGGCACCAAGATCATAGTTTTCCTGCTGCACAATGGCTTTCAGCTCCTCCTGTTTGTTGCCCATGCTGCTTGCATTGATGTAGATGCACTTCAGTTGGGCTATCAATCCCGCCCCCTTTTTGGGGGAGAAGCCATCATTCCTACGTGACCATTCTCAGGCGCTTCCGTGGTTTCTAACACATCCATAACCCTTCCATCTTTGCTGCCGCATGGATCTCCATCCCCTACCTCACTGAGATGGCAGACCAAAGGACCTCGCTAGCCCATTGTTCCATCAAACACTGGTGTGCTGCCAGGCTTATCTCTAGGGAGCCTGCTTTTATCCCTTTCCCCCTTCAACTCTAGTTAAAGCTGTTCCAATGAGCCCTGCTACCTCCGTCTTTTTTTCTTTATGGAAGCAGTTTTGACGCAGGGTGTAGGCCGACTTAACCTCAGCGACACCTCCAAGCTAGATGAACCATCGTCCTTGTTATTGTCGGTGCCTTGCAGAGCCTCGTACCTATGTGCAAGGGCATCTGGGAGGGTGGGGTCTCGTCAGAGAGGAGACGCGCCTGTTGTACTGGGCAGGAACTTGTCGCGTTGCCCCCTATCCCTTAAGTCCCTGTGTTCAGCAGGCGGAGAGAGGATAGGGAATCCTCCATCTCATGTGTCCTGTCTGCCTGTTGGGCCTGTCCCAGGAAGGTAGGGTGCGATTTCAGTAGTCTATCTCTCTCTCGCACTCCCTGATACTCCATGACCTACTCACCTCCTCCTGGAGCTCTGTCACTAAGCGGAGAGTTCCTCTAGCTGGGCGCACCTCCTGCCCGCCAGTACCAGGAAAGACATTGATCAGCTGGAGCAAGTTCAGTGAAGGGGCACCAATACAGGGGCTGGAGAACTTTGCCACCTGAGGAAAGGCTGAGGGAACACTGTTCAGTATGGAGATGAGAAGGCTTTTGGGAAAACCTCATGGGAGGCATTCCAGTACCTATGAGGCAATTCAGAAAATAGAGCCAGGCTCTTCATCATGGTGCATGGTGGGAAGATGAGAGGCAAGGGACAAAAGTTCAAAGAAAGTTCAGGCAGGAGATGAAGACCATGAGGTCTATGAGGTCATAACCATGAGGTCACTTACGCACTGGAAGAGGTTGCCCTGAGAAGTTGTGCAGTCCCAATCCTTGGAGGTTTTCAAGTCTTCTTTCCCCCTAAATATCATCTCCAAACATTGAACAAAAGACTCTTGCTCATGCAAGAATGAAGCAAAAGCCTAAGGCACCAGCAAAAGCTCTGCCTCCCTGGCCCTCTCTTCCCTATGAGAGAGGTCTTCCACCTACCCCACACTTCTTCCACCCTCAGCCTTTGCAGCTGCATGTGCCTGGCCTGCCCGCTTGCCTTCACTGCCATCACCTTTGTAACTGAGGCCTGAGGCATATCTTGGTGCTCTTACTGTAGGCTGGCACCACCCCACACCTGGAGTCCACCTGGCCATGGAGGCAGGGAGAGGCCAGGTCCACTGTGCCCGGTGCTGGGCACAGCTTTTTCCTGGGAATGTCCCCAAGGAGCTCTCCTCGTGTGTGCCAGCCTGGGTGTGGCCTGGCAGGGGTGGAATTAGGACAAGGGCTGCTGGGGCAGGGCTGAAGTAGCTCAGCTGGGAGAGCGTTAGACTGAAGATCTAAAGGTCCCTGGTTCAACCCCGGGCTTCAGCAATGATTTTCTCCCTTTGATTTTTTGCCTTCTTCCATCCTGCCCCAGCAGGATGCTCTCCCAGAGCAGAGCATACTGCCCACGGGGGAGGCCACCGCCCCCCAGTCCCTGGGAGAGGCACTCCCTGGTGCTGAGGCCTGAATGGCAGCATCCTCCCTCCAGAGGTCTGTCACAGCGAGACCTCTGATGTGCCAGGGACAGCTGACAAAGCCATGCTGAGGATGGTCCCTTGTGGTGCATTGGCTCCTGAATTGTCCAGTCACAAGCTGCCCTGAGCAGAGTTTCTTGGCCCCCTTTGCCCCCCTGCTGCAATGGTTTGATGAAACACAGATGTGCTCCTCTCTGGGCATCAGCAGGGAGACACGCAGCACAGGGGACCCCTTGGGGGCCCCACATGAAATCCTCTGCATTGGCTCCTTGCTGCTGCAGGGGCACAGGTCGGGACAGAAATGCCAGCCGTGGCTCCCCTGGGGTCTAGCATGGAAGGTCACCAACTCTCACACGGTGACTTCCAAACAGCCCAGTTCAACCACTGGATGTCATTTTTACTCTCCAAATTTACCTCCCTCTGCATTTCCTGAGCATCACACATGCTTCTGTGTTCTCCATTCTCTCAGCACCAAACCCAGGGCTCACAGCACAAGTGTCTCAGCTGTCCCAGTTTCCATACCCAAATCTGCTCACCCACCAGACTGGAGTGTCCAGCTCAGCTGCAGCCCTTCACAGCCATCAGTCCTGCCCAGAGGAAGAAAGACCTGCTCATGAGCTCCAACAAGCTGCTGGGCTCCCCTCTTGCAACCTCTTGCTGCTACAGAACCCTTCTCGCCCATCAGGAACACAGTGACAACTTTGACCCAGGACATCTCCCTCTGTCTTCAGTCTCAGCCTCTCCCCAGTCACCCACTCAGGCCAAGGAATGGCACAGACTGGCCTATAGTCCCACAGCAACGTGCATGTTCTAACCCGTGCAGTTCTGCTGCCTCATAGCTGGCTCCCCAGGCATGCACCTCCAGGGAAGTCTGGCTTTTGTTGTGCCTGAGCGCAAGGGAGAGGAGGGGAGAGGGAGAGACCATCTGAACAAGCAAAGTTCCTGTCTTGCCAGCTTTGAGCGTGAGCTTGCAAATACTTGGCCACAGGGGTAGTGCCTGCAGGATTGTCATTCTCCAAAGAGTCCTTCTAGGTTGTTCTTGAGCAAGAATGGGAAAGTCATTGCCGGGGATGGCTTTGAGGACCATGTGTGCAAAGCAGAAGAAATGAGCAGTCCATCCCTTAGCTCCACTCAACCACTCCAGAAGTTCACGGTGACTGTGGTCTTGGTTTTGATTTCCCCAAACCCTCTCTGCCAGGCAGGGGCTCAGCAGGAAAAAAATCTATGGCACTGGGAAAAATCTATGGCACTGGGCAACACAATTGCCCCAGCTGTACCACCATGGGGACACCGTCCCTGCGTGTGGTCAAACCATCGCCCTTTGAGTTAACAGCTGAACACGCTCAGCCACCCTGCCACAGAGACCCCAGCCAGGGCTGTCCCAGGGCACTGCTTTGCTGTCAGGACAGGCCTCAGTGCTGAAGGAGTGGGAAGGTCCCTGAGCCAAGCCACATGCGCAGCCCCATGGAGGTGGAAGCCTGCCCTTCAGCTCACCTCCAGGGATGTTGGGGGACAGAGGGGTGCAGGGGAGGCCCAGTGCCTGGAGGAGAGGATGTAAGATTTCTGCCCCCGTGTCTCCTCCACCACATGCCCTGGGGTGCCATCAGAGGCTGGGGGCACCTCCCCTCAGGGAGGGCATTTCCCTCACCCTGTTGCACGGCTCCTGCTGTGGAGTTGGGGACAGATGTGGCCCAGAGGGGTGTTGCCCTGGGCGTCAGAGGAGGCTCAGGGTTGTTTTCCTCTCCATCAACCCACCCTAGAGTGGGCCAGAGCATGGGAGAAGTGCCTGAGCAAGAGCCTCCTCCTGCCCCGTTGCCCTGCAGAGACGTTGAAGGGGCTGCGCTCTGCAGTGCAGCACTGTGCCAAAATCAGACCGCAGCGGAGAGGCTGTCCTGACTTCCCCCATCTCAGAAGGGTTCAAGTGCTGTTTTCTGCAGAGGGTCTTTGGGCACCCAGGGGACAACAGGACTGTGCTTGTCATAGACATGTTATGGGAGGAGAGGGTCTCCCCTGCTGGCGAGTGTCAAGGGAATGTAGCTCAGTGGAAGAGCGCCCGCTTTGCATGAGGGAGGTCCTGGTTCAATCCCCAGCATCTCCATGGGGTGTTTTTGCCCTGAATCCCCAGCCTCAGGCAGGTGCGGGTTAGAGCTTGGGCACTGGTCCTCTCCGACCCTGTGGGCCTGCCTGCCCACCCAGGGCTTGGCTGTGAGGTGAGGAGGGCTATGTGCGCAGCCTCTGCTGAGCCCCCTCTTGGAGGAGAAGCAGGCAGCTGTGCTGGACCTGAGATCGGTGTCACTGCCCTGCACCACAGACCCACCCACAGAGTGTGTCTGTGGGGAGATCTCAGGCAGGGGACAGAGGTCAGCAGCACACTAGAGAATCCTTTCTGGCTGCAGTGAGAGATGTGGTGTGAGGGTGCTGGTCCAGCCCAGGTGTCCTTTGGGACCAGGGCCACACTGGCCTGGTGGCTTTCCAGGGGTAAGGGTCTGAGATTGTCCTGTCTCCAGGTGGAGATCCATACCATGTGGGAAGCACCCCTCTGTGCCAGCAGGGAGGGGTGTCTGAGCTGGACGAGCCTGAGCGGGGCTGTGGGTCTCCCAGCTGGAGGAATGACATTTCTTACGCTGACCCTGTCTCCAGGTCCTTCTCCTTCCACCATCACCAGTGGCTTGAGCAGAGCCTCAGCTCAGGGAACCTGGAGCTGCTGAGGTCAGGCACAGCCCTGCTGAGGTGGGACTGGTAGGGCCGGTGCCAGCTCTTGCTCCTGGGGTGTTTGGTGTCTCTGTCCACCCTGTGCTGATGGCATTGGGGAGGCACAGGCCTGTCCACCGCCATGCACAGGCAGTGAGGGCCAGGAGATGGTGCCTTGGCTGCTCCCTTGGCAATAACACCTGTAACCAAAATGGGGTATGAGACATGGACTTTCACTGCAGGTGCCCAGCCCCAGGAGCAGTGAGCCCAGCCTCAGAGAAATAAGGTTGCTCTCCATGGACTTTAAACAGCATGCTCTGCCAGCGTCGGGGCAGCAGTGCTGAGAGTTGGGGTCTCACTGTGACCCCCCCTCAGGTAGGTCCTCGGGAGCTGCAGGAGAAACCACAGATCTGGGGCACAGTGACAATCCTGCTTTGCTGCAGAGAATGGACCCAGCCCGCAGGGCCAGACTGTTCAGGTCCCAAAATGCATGAAACAGGTACTTTCGCTCAGGTGTGCTGCCCCCTCAAGCACACACAGGCCTGTGGCTCATCTCCCCGAGGAGGAGGAGGCAAAGCTCTGCCAGGTGCCAGAGTAAGGGAGAAATATTACACCTACGGGAGGGCAGAGCTGGCGGCGAGGTGGCACGGGACAGGCACTGGGCTCTTTGCCCTGGTCCCCACTTGGGACACCTTGACTCTGCTGGTCAGTGTCCATGCTGCCCATAGACCCCCACCATCCTGTGTTCAGAAGATAGCACTCCCCCCTTCTTCTTTACTTCACTTCACCTTACTTCTCTGAGATGCAGGGCTGGAGCTTGCCCAGTGGGAGTTTTCCAGGGGATGGAGGCTGTGTTTGCAGTGCCCATGTATGTCACCCATCATCGTGGGCGTCTGGCCCTGGGAACGCTGCTCTCCCATGGGGGCTGCCAGCAGGAAGGCTCCAGGTATGGGGCAAAGGGGTGTGTGAGCCTGGGCTTCCCCAGAACCCCCAGCGTCACCCCAGGGGTGGTGGAGCTCCCGGCAGGGAATGGGGCAGTGCTGAAGTGGGAGAGGATGTTGGCGACAGCCGCCTCCTCCCTCTTCTCCTCTAGGCCAGATCCTGCTGTTTGCAGCAGTACTGAGCTGCAGTAACTCCCCACAGGGAACCCTGCCTGCCACAGACAGCAAATGCACCTTCCAGCCACAGCAGAGAGCCTTTTGGGGAAAAGGCAGAGGGGTGTGGAGACCCACCAGCGGGAGCAGGGAGGGCAGTTTGGGTGCCAGGTCCTGCCCAGGTGTCAAAGCCTTCTCCTCGACTGGCTCCTGCGTAAGAGCCTTCTCTGCGGGCAGGGGCAGGTGAAAGCCCCGGCCAAGGGAGAGGGACCCTGGCTCAGCTCCCAGCAGCACCTGCTGTAGAGGAGGGACACAAAATCTCATCTGCCATGGAAACGTGCCCACATGAGCATCCTCCCAGATGAGCCCTTCTTCAGGCAGGGCTGGACCACGGCTTTTGGCTACAGCACACATCTCGTGGGGATCCTTTCTCCATCCCTCTGGCCCTCCAACAGCGCTGAGGGAAAGGTGCCCCAATCTCCCCTGCTCCCTCCCTCCTGTACCTGCCCACAAGTACTGCCCCGACACAAACCCAAATGACACCCCTGGCAAGGCAGCAGGAGGGCAGGGGTGGGGCTGGAGGGAGCAGGAGGAGGGGGTCCCAGGGCTGCCGTGGGGCCTTACAGCCCCTGCTCAGGAAGAAGGCAGCTCTGGGCTGTGGCAGTAGTGCTCAGGGTCTGCAGGGCCCAAGGCAATGGAGGAGCAATGGAGATGGGTCCTGGCAGAGCATGAGGAGAGGGAATCCCAGCCCCATGTGTCCCTGAACATGGCTCTGCACCCTGTGCTGGGGCAGTGGGGAGCAGAGCTGCCTCCTGACCATTATGGGAGGTAATCCGTGGGCCTTGATCCCACTGGGGCTGGCTGGGGTGTTCAGGGCACTGCAGCCACCTTAGCGCTCACTTCTGTGAGACAAAAGCCCAGGGCTTCCCCTGTCCTGGCAGCTCTGTCATGGCCTCTGCGCTGTGGGACCAGCGGGGCCCAGGCAGGGGGAAAGAGGAGCTGGAAACCCAAGGGTGACGAAATGGGTGCTGCCGCTGAGGTGCATCACGGGACCTATCAGAGAGCCATTTGGACTCGAAAGTGCCTGTGGCCAGCAGGATGGAAATGTCTCTGTCAGCAGGATTATTCCCCAGGGACCATGGGCTCTCGCAGCCCACAGCCTGACCCGACCTGAGCCCTTCCGCACCCATGTCCTTCTTCTCTGCTCCCCCTGGTGAGCTCAGGGAGACACCCGCCACCTGGGCAGGCAAGCACAGCTGTGGGTCAAAGCCCTCAGAGACTTTTAATAAGAAGAAAATCTGGAGGCACAGCAGAAAGAGGGGAATAAAAGAGGAAACTCCAGGCGTTTCTGCTGCCCATGGGTCAAGGGAGACAGTTCCCATGTGCTCACAGCTCTCCCAGCTGCACAGACCTCTCCTCCTCCCGGCTGCACCCAGCTGCACAGCAGGATGGGCTCTCCTGGCCTGGGGCTCAGGACTGTTGTGCACAGAAGCTCCATGTCACAGCCTTTGTGTCCTCACGGGATGTGCCAGAGACACCTCTTCAGCATCATCATAGCCCATGCTCGCCAGGGACAGGACAAGGTGTCTCCTTCAGCTCTGGGGACCCCGACACTTGTCCGGGAGCGCAGGCTGGCCCTGCAGGCAGCAAGGCAGGACATTGCAGTTCACTCATGGGGTCTGTACATCATCTTCCTCCCAGCTCCTCACCACATTCAGCTCCTTCTCCCACCCCAGTCCCTCCAAGGAAACTCCTGGGGCAGGTTCCCCCTTCCCAGGAGGTTGGGGTCTCAGGACAGCAGCGACTCGTGGTGCCACAGGATGGCACCCCAGGAACCAGCAGTGCTAATTTCCCTCTCACCTCTGGTGCATCCTGGGCCCTGCTCCCTCCTCTGGCACCCTGGACATTTCCCACTCGCACCTGCTCAGGGGGCAGCGTCCTCCCCAGGGTCAGAAACCTCCCTGGCATCATCAATAGCCATTCTGCTGGCTCACCTGCGGCCAGGACAAGAACAATCTGAAGGAGAGGGGAGTTGGTGACAGTGAGAAGATACGTCCTGCAGAGCAGAGGACGGGAGGAGGCGCAGGGACACAGGGCTGAGACACTGGTGTTGGCAGCGCCACAGGAGACCCCCATGTCCTCCCCATCTCTGCAGCTACACTCAGTGACACCTCTGTCCATCACACATGTCTGCAGGGAGACGAAGCCCATTCCTGCCCTCGTTAACCTGCTGCTGATGCAGACCATCCTCCTCCTCGCTGAGCCCAGGGAGGCTGCAGCTGGCTCAGGGATCCTCTGAAGAAGAGCCTGGAGAGTATGCACAGCGGGTGTTATGGAGCGAGCCCACTGACCTGGCCCATGGTCAGCGCTGCTGGGGAAGGGGGACCACAAGAGCTGGGGCTGCATGGGGAGGAGGGCTGGGAATTTACCTGCTCCCCTGGCACAAACCCTGTCTCAAAGGTGCTCCCAGAGGTCCCTAGGACAGCCCCTTCCCTCCCTCCTTGGGTGTCACATGGGGTGCAGGGGCAGAAAGAGAGGGGCTGTCCAGCTGGGACGGTGAAAGGTGGTTGGGAGAAAGCTCCTCTCCTGGCCCAGGACCTGGATGCTCTCCCACACACACATGGCGCCAGTGCTGCAGGGACCACGGGCTGGGGGGCTTCAGGGGATCAGCTCTGGGTTGGGGCCAGGGGAAAGGGTCCTGCAGATGTGACCTCCAGGGAGGACCACACCCACCTGAGCGAACCAAACCTCGCCTGCTTCTCCCATGCTGGGCTGTAACCGATCTCCTCGTACACACGGCCTCGGGAAAGAGCTCCTGAGCTCTCCTGGAGCCTGGGGATAGAGGCAGGGCTGGCAGAGGGACAGGCAGAGGGCCAATGGGACCCCACTGTGCTCCCCCAAAACCTCTTCCTTGGGCCAGCCAGCACTGCTCCGACAGCACAGCCCACTGCACTGTCCAGGCATCGGCTGCCACATCCCCGGTGAGGGCAACATTGCTGTGGAGATCCTCTGGGGCAGCATCACCCTCACATCATCCCTTTGGAGACAGCGCTCATGCCCCTCTGGCCCCTGGGTCATGCCCCTTGTCTGACCCTGGAGCAGCTCCCATGTTTTCCTCCCACCTGGAGCTGCCCTCTCTCTGCCCCACGGGTCTATAGCAGGGCCCCTGCCCTGCTGGTGGGTGGGCAGGGCTGGGCAGAGGGACAGGCTGGAGCCTGACACCATGGAAATGGACCCTCCTGCCCCACGCTCCTCCTAGCATCTCCATTGCCCCAGAGCGCCCTCCACCAATACCCAGAGCACTGCCAGCCTTGGCCATCTCCCCTCTGCTCACATCTCCCAGCCCCACTCTCCCCGTTTCTTTCCTTGCCTCTGGCCAGCTCCCCCCACCTCTGGGCTCTCTCCACCCTTGCTGCTGGTGCCCACGGCCAGGCACTCACTGGGGTGGTGTCTGGGACAGGTGGCAGCACACAGTCCACCCCTCAGCTCTGCCTGTGCCCCTCACTGACATCCCGCAGCACCCCACAGCCCTTCCAGGGGTTATCTTCCCTGGCACCATTGTGGCAGGACCCACCTTGCGCCCAGTCCTGGTGCTTAGCACTTGCCCGGCCAGGAGGGCCAGGAGCAGGCAGAGAAGGGCCCCCAGGATGATGCAGATGATGACGGGCACTGAGACTCTCCCGCTGCCAGTCAGACGGCCTCGAGTGGGAATCTGCATGGCAAGAACATGGAAGGGGCAGCACGGCCTGGGAGAGGTGGAGGCAGCATCAGTCCTGACCCCCATCACACAAGGCAGCAAGGGTGGAGCGCCCCCAGGGGTGAGTGATGGGCAAGCTTTACCCTGCTGAGTAAATTACAACCCTCCCTAACCCCCACCACCCTCCCAGTGCCTCCTCCTGGGAGTTTCACACCCCAGCAAGGAGCCCCTCATCCAGCTGTGGGTCACAGCCTGGCCCGGGGATACCAGCCCCGGGGGAGGACAAGTTACCTGCTTGGGTGGGAATGCTGCCGTCCTGGGTGTAGCTGCAGAAGAGGCAAAGGAGAGCTGGGCTGAGAGGGTGGGTGTGCGGGTCCCGGGAGCCTCCTCCCCAACACCCTGTGTGTGTCTGGAGATGCCCCTGACACATCCCCCCCAAATTGCCCTCCTGTAGTGCTAGAAAGGGAGGCCGGGACAGGGCCCAGTGCTCTGCTCTGGGAGGCAGGCAGGAAGGCACAGGCAGCCCAGGGGATAGCCCTGGGGCTGCAGGGCCCCACGGCAGTGGCCGAGGAACGTCCAGATCCACCGAGGCTGTTCCGCACTTGGCACCAGCCTCTGCACTCTACAGAAATATTCCTTCTCTTGGGAGGTCAGGGCCCACGCCAGGACCAAGTGGGTGTAAGGCTTTCCCAGCTCCCTGCCAAGACCCGAGCAAGGGTCCCAGCCCTGCCACTCACCTGAGCAGCGCACGGCAGCATCTTCCTTATGCCGACAAGCACCGCTGTCCCCAGGACGGGCCCAGCAGTCCTGCAGAGACAGCTCTGTCCCCCGGCACTCCACCTGCTCCAGCCAGATAGGGCCCATCCCCATCCCAAACGCAGCCTCATGCAGGGCAGACACCGCGGGGCCACAGCCCAGCTGCCTGCATGCCACCTCAGCATCCCGCATGTCCCAGGAATCGTCGCACACCGTCCCCCAAGAGCCACGGTGCCAGACCTCCACTCTGCCCGAGCACCTGTCCTCGCCTCCCACTGCACGAATCTTCTCCCTGGCTGGAGAAGGCAAAGACTTCCCATGGCACTGAGAGAGCAGGCAGAGCCCTGCCAGACAAGAAGGGTACACAGGGGAGCAGCTCCCTACCTGTGCAGCTCGTGGAGTTGGGGCACGGGGCCAACGGGTCGGGGGCATTTCTGGGCGTCCCCCTGAAGAAGGAAACACTGTGGTGAAGGGGCTGGTTCAGGGGATGGTGCAGAAGAGAGCAGGGCTGAGCTCTGCTTGCACCTCCCTGTGCCATCTTGGTCACGGCAGCAACCGAACCCTGGTCATTCAGGGGACACACGCAGGACTGTGGGGGACCCTGACTGCTCAGCCCCAAAAGGCCCTGGTTCAGAGAGCAGCAGGAGGGTGTCCATGGAGGGGAGGCTCTTCTGAACCCTGTCTGGTCTCTTCTGAGACCTCACCTGGAGATGCCTCTGCCTCCCGCAGGTGCTGCTGGCAGCCTGGGTGGCAACTGCTGCTGGACGTGGGTGGCTGTGGTCACGTTTGTGCCACCAGCAGCAGAAGGGTCTGACATGGCAAGGAAAAGCCCTTCCAAGCTTCTTTCTCTGTGTTTGGCCGTGCCCACCAGGGAGCAGAGCTGGGGTGACAGTGGTGCCCAGGTGGCTCTGATTACCATTGCAGGTGATGTGGATTCTCATCTCGCAGGTCTTCACATGACTGCGGGTTCCAGGGAGTGGAGGGACACTGCCAGAAGGAGCTGGTTTTCTCCCCCACACTGCACGTTATCCAGCCAGGCAGGGCCGACACCCTGCTTAGGGCAGGCTGTGTTTCCAGGATCCTCCATCCCCGCAGCCCAGCTTCTTGCATGCCAGCGACACCGTGTCAAGAGTCATCGAGTTGGAGCAAATGCTCCCCCATGTCCCGTTGTAGAAAACCTGCAGGCGCCAGAGCAGCCGTCGCTGTTCTCCAGCCTCAGGGGCCACAACTCTGTGAGGAAAGGCACCAAGGGGGAACAGCTGGTGTGGGGCTGTGGAGCCAGGACACCTCTGCACCCCCCAGGCCCTCAGGCGGCAGGGGCAGGGCCAGCAAATTCCCCTTGCACCCAAGGGGCAGAGAGAAGTCCCTGACGGACAGACACCCCGCACTTCCCGCTAACCCTCGGGGACTGCTGAGCTCCCAGGGACCCCAGTGGGACTGAGGGTGCCTGTGCATGGGTGTCCACAGGACGGGCTCGGGCAGGAGCTCAGAGGCAGTCAGGAACAGCCTTGGCCATGCCTGGCTCTCCTTGTGTCCTGGCCTCCCCAGGAACCAGGCTCCCACCACAGGTCCTGGCACACACCTGAGCAGATGACTCCCGCGTCCTCTTTGTGCCCGCAGTCGTGCTGCCCCAGGGCCCAGCAGGGCAGTCCCAGAGAGCAGCTTCGGCCCCAGAGCAGTTCACGCCATCCAGCCAGATCTGCCCAGAGCCTTCCCCAAACCGAGCAGAGCCAGCCGCCTCCACCGCCCCTCCACAGCCCAGCTGGTGGCAAACGACGGCGGCATCAGACAGGTCCCAGCCATCGTCACACACAGTCCCCAGGTGCCCTGGTAGTACAGCTCCACTCTCCCAGCAGCGGCCCAGTCCCGTTCACCAGCCGGACCCACCGGCTCCCTGTAGTGGGTAGAAAGCCAGTTGCTGTCAGGGCCTGGCTGCCCACCCACCCCGTCACCTGGGGGCCCATGCAGTGCTGCTCACCCAGCAAATGACTCCCACATCCTCCGCAACCCCTGCTGCCGGTGCACTCTCGGGCAGGGAGGTGTTGCAGAGGGCCAGGTTGGCTCGTGCCCTGCGCACCGGACCCCTCGCAGCCCCACGGGCCCGTCCCTCGCTCAGGCTTTGGGGGTTGTAGGCTGTCCCTGCCTCTCCGCACCGCAGCTGCCGGCACACCACACTGGCCTCCTGCATGTCCCACTCATCATCCAGAACTCTGCCCCACATCCCATGCTGGAAGATCTCCACTCGTCCGTCGCACCGGCTCCCTCCGCCCACCAGCCGCAGGGATGCAAAGCCGGCTGAGCCTGGGACAACAGAGATACCACAGCCATTCGGCGGCACTGGGAGCAGGGCATCCTTCAGGGAGCAGGACGAGGGGGGATTTTCTGACCAAACAGGACAAGATTGAGCCCTTTTGCTGATGAGAAGTGAGGGAAAGCCTGAGGCCTCTCTGCAGCTCACACCCAGGTCTGCTGCTGCTGGGAGCACCAGGCAGCTCCTGCCTGCCTCATGGGATGAGGCTCTGCAGGGCTCTCTGCGGGGATGCGATATGGTTGTCTGCAGCCAGAGGGATGGAGCAGAGCCCTGCAGCCCTGTCCTGGGCTCGTCCCACAGTATGAAAACAGAGGAGCCCAGGCCTGGTGGTGGCGCTGGGGCTAAGCACTGCCCTGGGGTAGATGCTTGCCTCCGTTCAGTGCTCAGCTCTCCCAAAGCAGAGCGGTCAGTCTGAGCAGGCAAAGCCCTCCAGATGGCTCCTGGGATGCCAGGGTTTCTCCAGGAGAACTTCAGCCTGGTACTGCCATGGGACCCCTGCTTTGGGTGGCCGTGTCAGCACACAAAGGGCAGATGGAGTTAATGCAGCATTTTTCCGGCACTCACCTGAGCAAATGACAGCAGCAGTGTTCCCGTGGAGCATGGTGAGGCCCCCAGGGTGATCACTGGGCACTGTGCCAGGTGGGCTTCAGTGCCGTCACAGGAAGGAGTCCTCTCCCAGACAGGGCCAGTCTCTCTCCCAAAATGCTCTCCTCCAGGGAATGGCCTCAGCAAACCCACAGTTGAGTTGAACGAAGAGAACGTGGGCATCCGAGAGATCCCAGCGGGAGGCACAGAGGGTCCCCAGGTCCCCAGCACCTGGACCTCCACCTTCCCCGCACACGCTGTGCTGCCATTCACCAGCCTGAACCCTGTGTACTCTGGGGACAGAGGAGGAGGAGAGAGGGTGGATTGGTGCTCTTGTACCCTCAGGAGCTGGGGGAGAGGCCAGAGAGAACAGCATGCCTTTCTTCTCCTTCTCAACTATTTTCATGCTGCAGACAATGCCATCATCCCTCCTGTCCCCACACCAGCCTAGTAACAGGTCCTTGCTCTGTTCCCCGACCCCTGGCACAGCCCCCGTCTCCTGAGTCCTTACGTGTGCAGGTGACAACAGCGCTGTTTGCGTGGGTGCAGGGCTGCTCCCTGGAGGACCCTCTGGGCAGGAGATGAGGAGGATTCATTCCCCACACACTGCAGCTCTCCATCCCACGTGCACTGACTCCCTTCTCCAAAGTGAGCTGCCTCAGCGACAGGCAGGGCTCTGCCGCACTGCAACTCCCTGCAGATCCACGTCAGCAGCTTTGGCACCAAAGTGTGAAGCACAGACAGTTTTCCACTGGTCCCCGTCATGGATCTCCACACGTCCTGAGCAACGGCTCTTCCCTTCCACCAGACGGAAAATCCTGGAAAAAACCAAACACCTGGCAGTTCCCAGAGTCCTCTGGCAGTTAAGATGCCCACATCCTGCATCACCTCCAAGCAAGCTGTGATCAAACTGCCCATTGCACATCCCAGAGGAAGCTGTTGGTGGAGTGTTGGTGACACAAACACATCCAGGCCCCCTCCACCCCTTCTCTACACCATCACAGCACTCGAGGGTATGTGTCTGTTGCAGACTCACAGCCACAGGTACTGCTCAGACAAACTGCTCCCACACAAAGTCCCCTGTGCTGCCTGGCATGGTTCCCCAGCACCGCAGCGGTGGGAGCAGTTTGGGTCCAGGAGAAGTGGCCCAGATGATACTGACTGCTGCAGCCTGCTCAGCCCCTGCAGAACTTTGGGCCAGGCAGGACCATCACCCTGAGGCAACCAGAAGCGCACCCTGATCCCAGGGGTGTTCCTGAGGATTGGGAGGTTCCTTTTAGGTGGGAGATGTCACAGAGCACAAAAATGGTGCAGCTGTTATCATGGCTGGTGCCTGTCCAGACCCCTCTGATGCTGCCTGAGGGGGAAGGTTCTCAGTCAGGGACGCAGCGCACAATACAGATCAACGGCCCGGACAGAGGGACCGGAGACTCGCATGCCCCCTGGGCCCATGCCAGCTCTCAGGGAACAGCAGGTACCGATGAGGATCAGGAAAGTGCTGCCAAAGCCCCATGTCATGGGGCAGTGTGGGGAGCCGTGGGGAGGCAGGTGAGATTGGCAGTGGGTCAGTGCTGCCTGCACAGGGTCATGTCCCCGCGGGGCTGTCACAACCCCAGGGATTTCCCAGTGCCAGCCTGTGACTGTGGTGATGTGGGAGGGAGCAGCCAGGGTGAAGCAGCCACCAAGCCCTGAGGCCTCGCAGTGCTGGACCACAGAGCCGAGCCCTGGGGACAGGCAGTGAAGAGCTGTGTGCCACCCTGCTCTCTTCCTCAGGGCCCAGCACTCATCCTCTCTGAAAAGCCCTTTTCATTCACTTGAGGTACTCATGCCTGTGAAGGGAATGACCCAGGAGACCAGTCATCTCATGCTGTTCCTCCAAGGTGTGGAGTGCCAAGCAAGTCCCCCCTGGCTTTCTCCGCACAGGGACCCTCAGCATTGTTGGCTGGGAACTGGCAGAATGGTGGAGATGAGTGGACACCCCGGGGCAGGGACGGAGGATTCATCTGCAGCCCAAGATACTGACTGAGGGGGACTAAGACACTGTGGCAAGGTTAGTTCACCCTGGGGTAGGGTCCCTCTGGGCTTTCCCTAGGGACTGGGGACATCAGCAATGACAGTCCCAGCTTGGCATGTAGACCAGCATCACTGTGCCTGCTCTGGGATCCCTTCTTGCTCCCTGAGGACACACCCAGGTCCCTTCCCCCATCCTGGCCCAAAAGGTGGGGAACAGGCTGACCCCTTACCTGAACACTGTCACGTCCAGCATCGTGAGTGTGAGCACAGTCATGTTCACCCCATCCTGCGTGTTTGCAGTCAGACAGGGCAGACTCAGTGCCATTACAGCCAACATCATCCATCCAAATGGGGCCAGATCCTTGCCCAAAGTGTCCGTACTGAGGAGCTCCAACAGCAGACCCACAGTCCAGCTGCTTACAAACCACTGCTGCATCATCCATGCCCCAGTAAGTTACCACACACAGTGCCCCACTGGCCCTGTTGTTTCACCTCCACTCTCCCAGCACAGCGTTTGCCACCATCCGCCAGCCTCACCTCCACAGCACCTTCAAACACTGACAAAGGACAGTCAGAACAGCGCTGAGCCCCAGCCCTGGGGGTCTGGGGGAACCCCTGCCCGGGTGGAGTCAGAGGTGCCAGGGTGGGAGCCCTCTCCCCTCCAGGCTGTCCCCGGGGCAGTGCAGGGCTCCCTTCTATCCCCACGGGCTGTGCAAGGCTGGGGTGTGCAGTTGTGGCCCTGCTGGGTCATTTGTGGCCCCACAGCCTTTGGCACCTCCTTCTACCCCCAACGGCCAGCTGCCACCTGCCCCTGGCCCATGCCCACCTAGGGCACCTGCTCCTCCCCACCCAGCACCCTGAGAAGAGACCTGCCCCACAGGGCTCCCCCGAGCACACACTGCTGCTTCTCCTCAGGGCCCCCAGCTGCCCTGGACCACAGCCTGCCCCGGGCTCCTCCCAGCTTATCCTCTGCCTTCAGGTCTTGCTGTGTCCCCTGCGGAACAAACACAATGATCCCAGTGAGCCCTCCCAACCATGCCCCATCCTTGTCCTTGGGCATCAGCCCAGCCCTGCCCTTGTCTAGGATCCCCCAGGAAGGTCACCTCTCTGCCAGCCTGTGGGAACAGACACCCCACTTCCCTTGTCTCCACACCCACAACCTGCCTCCCCTCAGGCTAAAGCTCACCCCAATGTTCAAACGCCCGTCCCTGAGTCCTTACGTGTGCAGGTGACAACAGCGCTGTTCGCGGTGGGCACAGGGCTGCTCCTGGAGGACCCCTGAGGCAGGAGATGAGGAGGGATTCATTCCCCACACACACTGCAGCTCTCCATCCCACATGGCACTGACCCCTTCTCCAAAGTGAGCTGCCTCAGCGACAGGCAGGGCTCTGCCACACTGCAACTCCCTGCAGACCACATCAGCAGCTTTGGCACCAAAGTGTGAAGCACAGACAGTTTTCCACTGGTCCCCGTCATGGATCTCCACACGTCCTGAGCAACGGCTCTTCCCTTCCACCAGACGGAAAAATCCTGGGAAAAAAACAAAACACCTGGCAGTCCCAGAGCCCTCTGGCAGCTACAAGACCACATCCTGCATCACCTCCAAGCAAGCTGTGACCAAACTGCCCATTGCACATCCCAGAGGAAGCTGTTGGGGGAGTGCTGGTGACACAAACACATCCAGGCCCCCTGCACCCCTTCTCTACACCATCACAGCACTCGAGGGTACGTGTCTGTCGCAGACTCACAGCCACAGGTACTGCTCAGACAAACTGCTCCCACACAAGGTTGCCCTGGTGCTGCCCAGCATGGTGGTGAGCAGTTTGGGTCCAGGAGAAGTGGCCCAGATGATACTGACTGCTGCAGCCTGCTCAGCCCCTGCAGAGCTTTGGGCCAGGCAGGAGCATCACCCTGGGCAGCCAGTAGTGCACTCTAATCCCAGGGCTGTTCCTGGAGATTGGAGGTTCCTTTTAGGTGGGAGATGTCACAGAGCACAGAAATGGTGCATGTATTGTGATGGCTGGTGCCTGTCCAGACCCCTCCAATACCTCTTGGAGGGGATGTCCTCAGCCAGGGACACACTGCTGTGCCTGGAGATGCACAGGTCCCAAGCCAATGGCCGGACAAAGGGCCCGGAGACTCGCATGCCTCCCTGGCCTCACACTGACTCAGAGGGTAACAGCAGGCACAGATGAGAGTCAGTAAGTGCTGGCAAAGACCCTGTTCCATGGGCAGTGTGGGGATCGATAGGCAGGCAGGAGAGGTTGGGCAGGTGGTCAGTGCTAGCTTCATGGAGCCATGCCCTACAGGGCTGTCAAAGTCCCAGGGATGTCTCAGTGCCAGCCCGTGCATGCGGTGATGTGGAAGGAAGCAGCCAGAGTCAAGCAGCTGCAAAGTTCCTAAGCCTTGCAGTGCTGGACCACAGAGCCGAGCCCTGGGGACAGGCAGTGAAGAGCTGTGTGCCACCCTGCTTCTCTCCTCAGGGCCCAGTACTCATCCTCTCTGAAAAGCCCTTTCATTCACTTGAGGTACTCATGCCTGTGAAGGGGAATGACCCAGGAGGACCAGTCATCTCATGCTGTTCCTCCAAGGTGTGGAGTGCCAAGCAAGTCCCCCCTGCTTTCTCCGGCACAGGGACCCTCAGCATTGTTGGCTGGGAACTGGCAGAATGGGTGGAGATGAGTGGACACCCCGGGGCAGGGACGGAGGATTCATCTGCAGCCCAAGATACTGACTGAGGGGGACTGAGGCACTGTGGCAAGGTTAGTTCACCCTGGGGTAGGGTCCCTCTGGGCTTTCCCCAGGGACTGGGGACATCAGCAATGACAGTCCCAGCTCGGCAGTTAGACCAGCGTCACTGAGCCCTGCTCTGGCGTCCCCTTCTTGCTCCCTGAGGACACAGTCAAGGTCCCTTCCCCCACCCTGGCCCCAAAGTGGAGTACAGGCTATTTCCTTACCTGAACATGTCACTCCAGCATCGTGAGTGTGAGCACAGTTATGTTCACCCCATCCTGCGTGTTTGCAGTCAGACAGGGCAGACTCGGTGCCATTACAGCCAACATCATCCATCCAAATGGGGCCAGATCCTGGCCCAAAGTGTCCGTACTGAGGAGCTTCAACAGCAGACCCACAGTCCAGCTGCTTACAAACCACTGCCGCATCGTCCATGCTCCAGTAGTTACCACACACAGTCCCCCACTGGCCCTGTTGTTTCACCTCCACTCTCCCAGCACAGTGACTGCTGCCATTTGCCAGCCTCACCTCCGCAGCACCTTTGAACACCAACATGGGGCGGGTCAGGAGAGCGCCAAGCCCCAGCACAGCAGGTCTGGGGGAAACCCCTTCCTGGGTCGAGTCAGAGGTACTGGGGTGGGAGCCCTCTCCCCTGCAGGCTGTCCCCAGTGCAGTGTGGAGGTCCCTTCTATCCCCATGGCCTGAGCAAGGCTGGGGGTGCCCAGTTCTAGCTCTGCTGGGTCCCTGCTTTCCCACTGCACAAGGCACCTCTTCCCACACCAATGGCTACCTGCCCCCACCCATACCCACCGGCACCTTGCCCAGCCCTGCACTGGGCACTCGCTCCTCCCCAGCCCAGCACCCCCTCAACAGCCCTGTGTACCCAGGCCTGCAGCTTCCTGTGCAAACCACCTGCCCTACCACCATCCAAACCCACCCCACAGCTTTCCGTGTTTGCAGGGAACACCGAGACAAATCTGAGGATCCCCCAACCCATCTCCTCTCCTCATCCCTGGTGTCAGTCCAGTCCCTGCACTGGGCCAGGCCCTCCACGAAGGATGTCTCTCTACTGTAGATGTCCCGCTACCTTCTCTCTGTGGGGTACACACTGCCCTCATGGGGTCAGGGTTCCCCTGGAATAAGGGGGCAGTGAGCAGCACACAAACCCTCGAGGCTACCCCAGAGGTTGGCAGTGCTCTGGGGATCTCTGGGGGCTGCCATCACCAGCTAGGCCACCACTGGCTCCAGAGGCACAGTGCTGGGCAACAGGGGGTACCCCACGAGAGGGTGTCTGTGAATGCAGCCAGGGACAGGCTGCCCTAAGCACTGGAGCCCTGGAAAAGGAGATACTCTCTCCCACCCGCATGGGCACAGGGAAAGGCACAGGGTGCATGGACTTGAGCCCCTTCTGCCCCTCGTCTCAGTAGCACCTGCAAAGAAACCCCATTCCCAGGCGAATCCTGATGACCACCCTGGGAGCCCCTGGCCCTGGGCAGTCAGCACTTACCCCTGCACAGCTGTACCCAGAGCAGCAGCCACAGCATCTGAGGGGACAGGACTCCCTCTCGGCCCATCCTGAGTCTCCTGCCCTGCCAGCACATCCCTGCTGCACCACACTCCCTGCCACAGCTCCTGTGGACTCATGGGGACAATGATGACGAGAGGGCAATATATCTCTGCAGATGCCAGCCCAGCTACAGGAGGAGCCAATCGAAGCAGCAGCACCTTTTTAGACATTATCGGGAGCTATCTCCCCTCCGACACAGCCCAGCCCTCCAATGAACTTCTCCAGCGCCATTCATGACCATATATGAGGGATGGCTCCACTGCAGGTGTCACGTCACTGTGGTGGCGGTGCGTCACAGAACAGGGCAGGCTGTAGTGGGGGAAAATGGATTTTTCATGCCTTGAACCCTGCTGTGTGGACCAGGAGCTCTGAGCATCTCCTATACCGGGCACATCCAACAGCCCAAGGTGCGAGTGTCCAGCCATCCCTGTGCCATGGGAACCACAGGGCTGGGACTGCACCAGGGGCTGTGTCAGGAAGGGAAGGAAACAGCCCCTGCCCCTGCTTCAGATCCTGGTGTGCTAGGAGCAGCAGCTGGGAAAGGGCCTTAGCTCAGGCCAGAGCCCCATCCCAGGAGTACTGGCTCAGCCGTTCCTCCCTGGAGAGCCCCATGGAAGGTCCCTTCAAATGAGCTGGAGCTGGGACATGTCCCTGCAGACCCGCAGCCCAGAGGCTCAGACGTATCCCTGCCTCTTGACATGTCACCGAGGGGCCGTTATTCCCCATGGGTGGCTCGGGAGCTGCAGCCTGCAGGTGCACAAACCACAGCCCACGTGACCTCACAGCGCTCCCCATGCTCCCCCCACAGCGCCCGGGCAGGAAGCCTGTGGTTTCCTCCTGGCACTGTGCCCAGGCACATCCCTGCGGTGCCCCCGAGCCACCCCCACCCCAACTGCTCCAGCCAGGGCTGCAGGGGCTGCTCCTTCGGCCTCACAGACACGGGGTTGGGCAGCTCCCGTCCCACATCATGCCCTTCTGATGGGGCACACGGCTGCTCTGCACCGAGCCCCACATCCATGGGGTGTCATCCGTGACATTACCTCACACCCTCCTACAGCCGCTGCTGTGTGCTCACGGGTTATACTGATGGTGACCTCACACTCCTACTGCCATCGCTGCGTGCTCATGAGTTACACTGTCACACGTGTGTGTGCAGTGTATGGACTGCTGCTGCTAATGATGGTTCTTCCAAAACCCCATATTTGGTTGTGGTCTAAATATTGACTTGGTGACATCAGAAGCACCTACACAAGCTATGTGCCAGCTTCTGCCCTATCAGCTACTCAGGCACCAGCGACATCACAAGCTCATACACAGCTATGTGCATGCTCCTGGCCTATCTGCTACTCAGCCACAGGTGATGTCATAGCATCTACTGCTGATATTGGCCTGCTCCTGGCCTATCGGCTACTCAGGCAGCAGTGACCTCAAAACCACCTACACAAACTATAAGCCTGCTCCTGCCTTATCAGCTACTCAGGCACCAGTGACCTCACAGGATTCTACACACCCATTTGCCATGTCCTTGCTGTTGAGGTACTCTGCCTCAGGTGACCTCACGAGCACCTATAAGGGCCATGCTCCTGATCAAGGCCTATCAGCTATTCAGCCAAGAGTGACATCACAAGTACATACCCAAGACATGTGTCTCCCTCCTCCCTATCAGCTACTCAGGCACCAGTGACCTGACCACCACATATCCACCTACTTGCTATCTGCTCGCCTATGAGATATCAAGGCACAAGTGACCTCACAAGCTCCAACACAAGCCATGTGCTTGCTCTTGGCCTATCAGCTACTCAGGCATCAGCAATCTCACAACACTTCCACAGGCCATGTGCCAGCTCCCAGCCTATGATCTCCTCAGGCACCAGTGACCTCACAAGCACATACCAACCTATTTGCTCTGTGCTCGTGTGGTGGGTGACCCCATGTGGCAGCCCCCACCCAGTCACTTGCTCACTCCCCACCAGCGGGATGGGGGAGGGAACTGGAAGGGCAAAAGCCAGGAAAAAAGTCTCATGGGTCAAGATAAAGACAGTTTAATAAGTGGAGAAGTAATCACTCACAGCAGGAGATTGATGCCAAGCCAGTCTCTGAGCAAAGAACACACACCCCCTCCCCAGTTTTACTGCTGACCATGACATCATATGGTGTGCAATATCCCTTTGGTCAGTTGGAGTCAGCTGTCCTGGCTTTATCCCCTCCCAGCCTCTTGCCACCCCCAGCCTTCTCGCTGTGGGGGCAGAGTGAGAAAGAGAGAAAGCCTTGACACTGTGCAAGCACTGCTCAGCAACAGGTCCAATGTCAGTGTGTTCTCAACACTGTTTTGGCTACCAAGGCAAAGCACAGCACCATAGCGGCTGCTAACAAGAAAATTAACTCCGTCCCAGCCACACCCAGTACAATCTCCACCCCTTCTTCCACACCAGTTGCATCCTGCTCAGGTCCTACAGTATTCAATACAAATGTACATTACAGCCACCACCCCTCACCCCCTTCCCCATCCTTTCACATGACGTACACACAGCACACTGGCTTTGGCTGGTGTGGCTCAGGTGGACCTGGACAAGTGCCAGCACACTCCTGACTTCTCCCCTCACTCACTCAGCCAGAGCTTTTTGAAACGTTCCATCAGGTTATCAACCTAAGGACAAGGAAATCTAAATAGCATCACTCTGCACCGCACAGTGGTCTTGCAGGTAGCTGTGAGATCCCCCACGCCCATGGGGAAAGGGAGTTCCCCACTACCACCCTGCCTCTGTTTGGCACCTCGAAATCCACTTTGCGGTTCATGGGCTCACTGGCTGTTTCTTCTGCTTCTCGTGGTCTTTTTTGAGATCCTCTTTGGGTCTTTTCCATATGGTCCCCATGCGCATGTTCTTCTGAAGTCGGCATTTTGTCCTGGTTTTCCATGTTCGCAGACAGCGTTGCCTGTGTCTTGCGGCACCAAGAAAAGCTCAGAGGCTGCCCCAGTAACCCTGCGTGGCCGTCCTGCTGAGCTGGTCTGGGATGTTGGGGCCTCCTAGGCCACTTCCCAGGATTGGGCTCTTCTTTCCAACCCAGACAAGTTCCCCCCAACCCAGACATGTCTGGGCTTCTTCTGCAGCCTGGTAAAGTGGGGGACCTCGACCCACCCTTGTAATTTTCTTTCTATTCACATTTAAACTCTAATTCTTCATTCATTAGCTCTTATTGAAGAAGGCTTTCTCCATTTTATACCTATGTGATAATGGCTATATATATTTAATTTTTCTGGCTTTATAAATGTTTTTATATAAATAAAAATAAATATAGATATAAATGTATACACATACATACATCTATAGAAAGGTATATATATTTAAAATACCGTATATATTGATAAATAAATAAAAGTATATTTATACATATTTGTACACTCACACATATATTTCTAAAAATGTATATATTGTAATACAAATATATATTTTTATATCTGAGCACTTCCTTGTCCAAAGCAGGCAGGCAGCCAGTCACAGGGCTGCATGAGAACATGGGGGTATGATGGTGTCAAAAAATGGCTGCCGCCCAACCACAATGCAGCATGAAAACATGTGGGGAATGAGGCTGTCCGAACTGGGGGCCTCCCTGCATGTAACAACAGGGGGCTTCCTTTGCTGATGTGCTTCTGGGTGCACAGGGAGGGGAGAGTCCTTTTGCCAGTCAATTATAGGACTTCCTGAGAACACGTGGGTTTGATGCTGGCAAGCAGTGGCTATCAGCCAAGCACAGAGCAGTATGATGTTTAAGAACATGGCAGCCCACTCCCATAAAATGGCAGCCCCTGTTCATACAATGGCAGCCCCCCAAATGGTGGCCAAACCAAAATGGCAGCCCCTGGGTATGGAGGGGAAGGGCATTCTGGGTCAGAGGTACTTCCGGGTAAAGCAGAAGGGGTGGCCGCTCCTTCCAGGCAATCCCCACAAAGCACATGACCAGTAGAGGGGAGTGACTTCCGGGGCAAATGGCCCCTCAGGCAGCTGGCAGCGGGTGGGCAGGGCATTGCTCACGTCTTACCTGCAGTACCGGTGGTGCCTGTGCTCCTGGCGTGTTCCAGGGCAATGAACCAAATAAGCACAAGGAAGGCACGTGGTGAGGTAAAAATGCTTCTTTTGCGCCGTGGTCAGATAACGGGTCCCTGTGGTGTCAGAGCTTCAGTGTTTGTGCCTGAGCTAAGAACTTTCCCTGACTCCGTGCGCTTCAAGACGGCACAACCCTTCTCAACAAACCCACTACGGGACCCTCCTGGGTCTTGTGTGAAAATCTGCACTACTGTGCTGAGGATCCCCTCCGAGCAGGGATGGCACAAAGCCTTTTCCATGTGCCTCCTCACCTGGCTGTGGTCTCCCTGTTTCTCAGCACCTGAAGTCCCCTCTCCATCTCCTAACCATCCCTGGATCTGGTGGTGGCAGTGCCGTACTCGGTGGTGCATCCAGCAGTGAACCCCCTCACCTACAGCATGAGGAACCAGGAGCTCAAGGATGCAGTTAGGAAAGGGCTTACATGAAAGGTTTTGCAATAGTGATAAACTCCCCATCCCTCTCCATAAACGACTCCCAGGATATCCCATCCCAAATGGGTGCTTTGATGTATTATCATTATTGTTACCAGTCTCATTATCATTATCTTTATTGTTATTGTTACTTGTGGTGATCATGTTCGAAGACAAATGTTTGGATTTGTCTCACTTGTCCAGAGGCACGAACCTGCTCTGTCTCACCTGGAGCCTGTGTAAGAGTGTGTCTAACACTGGGGTGGAGCTGACTCCCCCACAGGCTCCCTGTAATAAACTGGGATCTCCCCAGTGCACTGGGGAGATTAGCAGCATCCTCCCCATCCAGCTGGAGCTGCTTCCCACCCTGACCAGGAAGGCCAGTGTGGAGTCACCCTGTGACCCCAGGCACCACAGCCAAATGGCTCTGCAGAGCAGCACCGCCAGCTTGGGGCCCTGCAGGGTTGATGGGGAGGGGGCCAGGAACAGCCAGGTAGATCAGCAGAGGGTTAGGGAGAGCTCAGAACAGAGATGACCTAGGCTGGAAATTGCCTCAGAGACAAAAATACCAGCGTTCACCTAATCCAAGACAATGCCCAGACTGTGGGTGCCCTAAAGCATGTTCATGGTGCAGAGGCAGAAGTCCTCACTGTCCTGGTGCTCCACCAGGCCTGGGTAGTGGATGAAGAAGGGCCGGTGCTCACAACTACCCATCTCTTAGTGCCATCGCCCCTCCTCAACGGTGGCATCGAAAGGGAGGCTGGGACCCTGCGTCAGGGCTTGCACTGAAGGAAGCATGACTCAGCAGCCCTGTGAGTTTGCTGCTGTCCCTCAGTCTCTGTGCCCAGCACATGTCCTTGACACAGCCTCCTCCACCCCATGCACTGTCCCTTACCCCAAAGTCACCCCCAGTCCTAGTTCCCCCTAGCAGCCATTTCCAGCCCTGGCCATTCACCATGGTCCAGCTGAGGGCTGATCTTTGAAATGTGACCAGCCCCGTCCTCTTGCTGGGCTCAGTGTGTGCACTCGGGAAACACCCAGACCTGCATGGTCTCAGACATGCCCAGAGCCTGGCAGACCCCAGAGCAGGGCTGTCTGCAAAGCCTCACATGGGCCATGGCCAAGGCAGGGAAGGGGTCGGGTGCTGGGGCGAGCAGTCAAAGCCAGACGGCCACAGGGGAACGGGGCACTGAGGTCTGTTGTGGGAAGTGTGCCAGGAGGATGTTTCCCCAGGCCTGAATGCACTCTGTCCTGAGTGGTGCCTGCAGGGCAGAGCTCTGGGGCCACCTGTGGGGATGCAGGGCTGGGCCAGCCCAGGGACAAGACCAGGGATCTGAACAAAAGCCATGATGCTCCCAGAAGCTCCCACACTGATGGAAACCCCAAATTCCCCTCCATTCCCAGGCAGGCAGGGCTGTCACCCCAGTCAGTGGGATTGCTCCGGGGACTCAAAAGACACCCTGGGGTGGGAGGTGCAGGGCAGCCAAGATTGACCCCAGCACTCCCAGCTGCCCCTCTGCAGCCAGAGCAGCTCTCCAGAGTTGGGACGGGACTGGCTGCTGCTCTCTCCATGGTCAGAGCTCTCTTGGGGCTGCAGCCACTGGCACTGCCTGCTGGGAGCCCCAGACCTAGTTCTGAGCCCCAGAGCCCTCACCACAGCTCTTAGTACTTCCCCTCCCATGCCAGCATCTTCTCTCAGGAGCACCACCAAGTGCATTACTCCCTGACCAGGTATGCAGAGGAGCTGCTGGAGGACTTCTCTGCTCACCCCTTCTGCCGCCAGCTCTGTCCCGGTGTCAGCCCACAGGCTCCGCCATAGTTCCTCGGTGTTAGGTGCTTGACGTCTTGACATGGCCTTCGCTGAGCCTCTGCAGGGACCCCCAGTGAGTGTCTCTGCTTGGAGCTGGCCACCACATGCTGGCTGCAGTCACAGGGGATCCCAGTGAGGCCACATCTGGAGAGTAGGTTGTGATTGTCCTTGGTCAGAGTAGGGGTGAGGATCTGACAGTCAGGAAGGGAAAGAGAGGACAAGAGACAATGAGGACAAGAAGCAGGAAGGGAAATTTCAAATGAGGTTTAACGGGAAAAAAAATCACCTTGATAGTTGATTAGTACTGGCTGCAGGGCCCAGAGGTTTTCAAAACTCAACTGGAGAAAGCACTGACCAATGCATTCTAGCTGACATGTTCTCCCTGCTCAGAGCAGATAAGTAGCACTAGACACCTCCATGGGTCCCTTCTGACCCTTCTTGGCGGTATGTCTGGAGATCGCCTAGTCGAGTCCCCACTGCTCAAGCAGGATCAGCTAGAGCGGGTTTCCCAGTACAGGATCCAGCTGGGGTTTGAATATTTCCATGGATGGAGACTCCACAACCTCTCTGGGCAACCTGTTCCAGTGATCAACCACCCTCCCAGTAGAGAAGTGTTTTATTGTATTGAGATGGAAGTTCCTGTGCTTCAGTTTCTACCCATTGTCTGTCACTGTGCAGCAGGGAGAAGACTGTGGCTCCCTCTTCTTCATTCCCTCCCATCAGGTATTGATACACATTGATAAGATGTGTAATGAGCCTTCCCTTCTGCAGGCTAAAAAGTCCCAGCTCTCTCAGGCTCTCCTCCTGAAGGATGCTTGTGTGACTTCAGAATCTTTGTGGCCCTTTGCTGGACTCGCTGCAGTAAGGCCATGTCTCTCTTGTAGTGGGCAGCCCAGCACTGGACACAGCACTCCAGATGGGGCTTCCCCAGTGCTGACTAGAGGGGAAGGATCACCTCTCTCGACCTGCTGGCAAACCTCTCCTGAATGGAGCCCAGGGGGCTGTAGGCCTGCTTTGCCACACAGCCACACTGCTGGCTCATGGGCAGCTTGCTGCCCTCCAGGGCCCCCTGGTCCTTCTCTCAAAACCTGCTTTCCAGCCAGTCAGCCCCCAGCCTGTACTGGTCCGTGGGGTTATTCCTGCCCAGGGACAGGACTTTGTGTTTCCCTTGCTTGAACTTCATGAGGTTCCTCTCTGCCCAGTTCTCCAGCCTGCCCAGGTCCTTCAGAGCAGCAGTGGCAAACAGCTGGTGTATCAGCCACTCCTCCTGTTGTGGTTTAACTCCAGTCGGCAACTAAGCACCGCACAGCCGCTCACTCCCTCCCCCCCCGTTGGGATGGGGGAGAGAATCGGAAGAGTAAAAGTGAGAAAACTCGTGGGCTGAGATAAAGACAGTTTAACAGGTAAAGGAAAAGCTGTGCACGCAAGCAAAGCAAAACAAGGAATTCATTCACTACTTCCCACCTACAGACACACATTAACAGCTGACACAATGAAGCTTCCGTTCATGGGGACCTTGAGAAACTCTGGGATTTGGCCAACAGAAACCTCACCAGGTTTTACAAGGAGAAGTGGCCAGTCCTGCATCAGGGCAGAATAGCTCCGTGTATCAGGGCAAGCTTGGAGGTGACCGGCTGAGGAGTGACCCTGAGGAGAAGGCCATAGTTGCTACAAGGGATGCTGTAGGAGCCAGTAGAGCATGTTGACCACGAATAAGGCCAGCTGCATATAGTCCTTAATTAGGAGGAGTGTGGCCACTCAGACCAGGGGAGTTACCTCTCCCCTTGACTCATCAGTGGTGTGGCCACATCTGGAATAATGTGTCCTGGTGTGGGGCTCCATGTTGTGCAGGAGTGGGGAGGAACTGGAGAAGGTTGAGAGGACGTCTGCCAAGACGGACTTAAGGGGCTGAATCACATGAGTTGTGAAATGGATTCCTGTGTAGAGGAAAGAGCATGAGAAAGGGAAAATTTGAGAGTCTGAGGCTGGGCATGAAGACAAATGAGATGTCACTTGAAGGGGAATGCCGTGGTGCAACAGGTCACCGAGGACAGTAAGGGGGGTGTGCCTGTGATGAGCCAATGGCTTTGTGTTTCAAAGGCATCAGTACAGGTAGGAACATGCGAGGGTGAGAGCAAGGTGGGGAAGTTAGGATAGTGTGTCGACAGCCTGCAGGGAAAGAGGAGCAAGCGTGGGACAGTGTAGGACATCCTGTGGTGGAGATGGCTGACAGCCGCTGGCTGTACAAGAACTGTTTTCGACAGAGAGATAGGAAGGGATAGCTATAAACACAATGAAGGAGCTGATTAAGGAGTTAATCTGACTTGTGAAAGATGGGGCAAGTTTCTTATTTCCTGAAGCTCAAAGCAGCAACCAGATACTTGGGAAGTATGTGAATGAACAAATAGCAAGGCAAGGAGGAAATGTCTCTGCAGCACAAGACTCCTGGCCCAGGGGCTCCTCAGGCTCCTCCTGCTGCCCCTGCGACAGAACAGCCTGCCCCAAGCTGCTGCATGCAGAAAGAAGTTTCTCTTTGTAATTTCTTCCCACCGTAAGCACAGAGTTGCTTCTTTCTTCTTCTCCAGGGAATTCCCCATCCCCAGAGAGCCTTTCCCCAGGGCAGTGTGTCCATGCTGGCCTAGCCAGCCGTTACTTCCCCTCCCTGTGCTCCCTGCAGGGCCCTGAGCTGGCTGTGCTGCTCTGCAGGGCAAGTGGGTGGTGGTGCCCAAAACCTACAAGGAGACAATCCCAGGCAGATCCCTGCTGATCATTCAGGGATCACGTGCCGGGGCACTGGGCATGTACAGGTGAAGGCTCAGCCCAGGCCTGTTCCCCAACACATGGCCCCATGTCCTCGTCCCCTCAGCCCACGGAGAACTTGAGCACAGCAGTACAGCTTTGTAAGTGGAAGTTTCTGCAGCCTGTCCTTCACTTCAGCTTTGGAAGAAGAGCCCAACCTCCAGACACCGGCCCTGAGGAAATACCCTTTTATTGCAGAGATGTGAGACAGGAGGCCAGCTGTACCGTAGTGCCAGACACAAGTACAAAGGCCTCTGGGTCAGACAGGCTGCGTTCATGCCCCTGGAGAAGTGGTGTGGATGCAGACATTCCTGGATAAACTTGGTTATCACAGATAAAATGCCCAAAGCACAGGAGGTTCCCGAGATACGTTGGAAATCACTTGTGAAGAGACACGTGCAGCTTACTGCTGCTGACAGAAGAATAATTGAATCAGTTTCTTCAGGGTGTCTTTGAGCTCCTTGTTCCTCATGCTGTAGATGAGGGGGTTCACTGCTGGAGGTATCACCGAGTACAGCACTGCCAGCACCAGGTCCAGAGCTGACGAAAAGATGGAGGGGGGCTTCAGATAGGCAAACATGGCAGTAATCAAAAACAGGGAGACCACAGCCATGTGAGGAAGGCACATGGAAAAGGCTTTGTGCTGTCCGTGCTTAGATGGGATCCTCAGCACAGACCTGAAGATCTGCACATAGGACAGCAGAATGAAAACAAAGCACCCTGAAGATAAAGAAAAACCAAAGAGAAGAAGCCCAGCTTTCCTGAAGTAGGAGTGTGAGCAGGAGAGCTTTAGGATCTGGGGGATTTCACAGAAGAACTGGTTAAGGGCATTGCCTTGGCAGAGTGGTAGTGAAAATGTATTGACAGTGTGCAGCAGAGCACGGAGAAACCCACTGCCCCAGGCAGCTGCTGCCATGTGGACACAAGCCCTGCTGCCCAGGAGGGTCCCATAGTGCAGGGGTTTGCAGATGGCAACGTAGCGGTCATAGGCCATGACAGTGAGAAGACAATACTCCCCTACCATCAAGAAGAGAAAGAAAAAGACCTGTGCAGCACATCCCAAGTAGGAGATGGCCCTGGTGTCCCAGAGGGAATTGGCCATGGCTTTGGGGACAGTGGTGGAGATAGAGCCCAGGTCAAGGAGGGAGAGGTTGAGAAGGAAGAAGTACATGGGGGTGTAGAGGCGGTGGTCACAGGCTATGGCGGTGATGATGAGGCCGTTTCCCAGGAGGGCAGCCAGGTAGATGCCCAGGAAGAGCCAGAAGTGCAAGAGCTGCAGCTCCCGTGTGTCTGCGAATGCCAGGAGGAGGAACTCGGTGATGGAGCTGCCACTGGACATTACTTTCTCTGAGTGTGGGGCACTGTCGAAGGAGGAAAAGACAGTGACAAGTTAGGGTAGACTTCTCTGAGCAAAAGCAAAGCCATTTCTCTTGGACTCCCCTTCATGGACCCACCCCCACCCCTCAGCTACACACCCACCCTTTTTGTTTTCTAGCAGACCTTCAGCTCTGTGGCTCGAGCTCTGGTTAGTGCTGGCTGAGTGTGCCGTGGGGAGGAGGGCCTTTGCCCAGTGGCTGCCAAGGAGTCAGCCCTGCTCTGCAGCAGTGGGTTCATGGGAACAGTGGGGGCAGGGGCCAGTCCTGGTGTTTGAATTTTTCCAGGTTAAACTGCTCCTAACACAAAAGAGCTTGTCAGTGTCTGCACTCCCAGTGCTAAGGAATGGGTATGACAGCAGGCAGTTTGAGAGGTTATTTTTAAAGCATTGCTCCGTCTCACCTGTGGACTGTTCTTGGAAGTCAGAAACCCTCAGCATTTCTGCCACACTCAGGGAGAACGGAGTGAGCCCTGCGAGGCAAGAGGATTGCCTGTGGCTTCGTGCAGAGTGAGAGGAGCTGGTCTGTCTCTGCGTTTTGTTCCCAGCTGCCCTGTGCTTACTCCTTCATGACATGGAGTAGGATCTCACTCCCATGTTACCCTGAAAAAAATCAGACACTGCTGAGAGCAGAAAACCAGCAGATGTCTTACCCTTTCTCAAGATCACAACACCCCACTTCTAGCCCAGGACAGACATTTATGCTCGTTTCAGCAACCCAACAGCATTTCCTCCATTGTAGCATTCTCTGTGCTTCTCCGTGAGGCTTTCGGATAACCCACAGATGCTATGAGAAAGATTTGCATTCTAGAGGGCAGCTCACAGCTTGGAAGAACACCCCAAGGAGACAGCCAAATGTCCTAAGCATGGCATCTGATTAAGGGAGAGTCAGCTCATTCCCTAGCTCCACTGACTGCACTGCCCACAGCCCCCCAGGTCAGAGGAAAGCTGGGCCCCTTCTTCCCATGGACACACCCACAAGATCAGTGACTCTGCAGCTGAAACTCCCATTTCCAGAGAGCCTGACAGCAATGCCAAGAGCAGCCAAGAGAGGCAAGGAGAGAGACAGACTGGCGCTCAGGAAAGATCTTCCCTTTATGCAACTCTGCACAATACCTCCCAGATGGTGATAACGCAGGACAGTATCCCTCAGCCTCATTGATGGTCAGTGGGAAATGGGCGTGTGGCAGCAGAGATGCCTGTCACCTCTTCTGCGGGTCAACTGGACAAGGAGGAGACTCCCGCCCTAGACCCCACAGCAAGGAGGGCCGAGAGCTGTGCTGGGTGACGGACGAGAGATGAGGGGGGTTGCTCAAGGAAGGCATCTGCACTGCAGGGGGTGGCCAGGAGGTGCCCAGACCTTCCCGGCAACAGGGTTTCCCTTAGCAGTTCCCTCTCTCCCTGCTCGTGTCTCTGCTGCCTGGAGGTGTCCCTGCCAGGAGCTGTTTCCTGGGCTCCATGTCACCTGCCTGTCAGTGCTCACGGACCTCACTCCAGCCCCTGTGCTCCCATCTCTTCCCTGCAGCCTCTCCCTGAGTGCTGGGACTAAAGAGTAGCTGAAAAACCCTGATGAAACTTGAAAGGTGATGCTGGTGTTATCTGTAGCCTCCAGAGCTGGAAAGGGAAAACACAGATTCAGGAAAGCTCCTTATCTTTACAGTAACGCCTGCTTTTACCTTCCAGTCAAAAAGTCCCCCAGAAATGTCCCGCTGCCCACTCAGCCAGCCAAGAGGAGAAAACTCAAAGGGCAGACACCTTTCTTTTGAGGTAACCCCTGCCTTGATGTCCGTCTTGAAAAGTCCTGAGGATGATCTGGAGCTGTGAGCAGCCCTGACCCATGCAGCACCCTCTCGACAGCACAAGGACCTTGCCCTGCCCTGCCGGGGGTTGCTCCTTCTACCCACAGCTTCTCCCTGCAGTGCTGTGCGGATCTCCTGGGCAGGCTGAGTGCAGACCCTGGCAGGCAGCAGAGTCCCTGCCCCAGCACACAGCCCCCTGGGGCGAAGGGACCCTGCTCTGAAGAACAGCCCTGGGCACCCATGGCTGCACACCTGGCTTCACAGTCCTGCAGCTGTCCCTGAGAGAAGGCAGCGGTCATACCCTGTCCTCTGACGGTGCAGCAGGGAAGCCCTGCTCTGCAGCATGTCCTCCTCTTCTCCACTAGAGAAGCTGTCAGAATCCTCCTGAAAGATCCCACAGGCTGTGCGATGTGCCAGCTTTAAGAGATCCCTCCAGGAACCGCAGCTGATTTGCCCTGCAGCCAGAAACATACCGTGTTAAGGACTGTGAAGATTTCTCTCCCAGTGAGCTCTCAGCATCCTCCCACCACAGATTGCCTCTAACCTCTCTCTGCCTTGCTCCTCTCCCCTCGGTGCCTGCAGGCAGTGCCCTCAGCCCTGCTGCGCTTTGCAGAGGAGCTACTCCGGGGCAGAGCTGTCTCTCTGCAGTGCTGCCCACTTGCCGTGAGCTCCCTCTGTCCCAGGAGCCAGCCCAGCTCAGCAGCAGAGGACCAGCCCAAGGCAGCACTTTCTCTGCCCCCTCTGGGCTCCCTCAAGGTGTCCCTGGAGCTCCAGGGGAACCTGCTGTGAAAAAGGCTGAAGCAATCCCTGATGTTCCCTCCCTCAGCTGGGGAGAGACACTTCTTTCAGGCAGTGGCATTTCTCCTATTCGGAAAAGAGTTGGGCATGAGAGTCACCTTTCTGTGTCCCAGCATTAGCAGCATACACAGACAGTGGCAGGGAGGAATCTCCTTTACCCCTGGTGAGAGAAAGGATTTCACTAAGTCAAGCGAGGCATCCCATCCTGGGTCTGTAGTCCTGGGGCTGGAAGGAGACTCAGGTCTCTCCCATGCCTGCCACAAGCCCTCAGGAGCTGGGATTCCTCTTGCCTCAGTTCAGGTGTGCCTTTCTGTGATTTTAGAAAATAGGCATCTGCATGTGAGCTCCTTGTCTCAGCTCCCATGCAAATTAATGGAGATGGAGGCCAGGAGTGAGCTTCTCAGATGCATGCACCTGGTGACAGTGGAAGTCTCAGAGGTGGTCCAAGATAAGTGCAGGCAAGCGCAAACTCTAACAACGGAGCAGTTCATAGAGAAAGAACAGCATCTGGGGGCATCACCTTGAAGGCTGGTGGGGAATTCCTCTGGCCAACAGCAGATGCCCACCTTGAGGAAAACTGCACTTTTCCCTACTCATGATGTTCAGGACAGCCTGTTGAGGGAGGCAGCTGGTCAAATGGATTCATGTGCCCTAGGGATAGCTCAGTCCTTGTTTAAAATGTTATTTCTCCATCAGCTGTATATACTCGATTGCCATCGACTGTAATTGCAGTTGTCTCACGGACATCCCGACATTGCCTAACTAAATCCAGGGCAGCTACTCACTGGCCAAACACAGGCCTGTAGTGCTACAGAAGATGCCAGGGCTGTAGAGCACAACTGCGTGTGGCTGGTCAGGACAGCAGAGGAGCTACAGGAAAGGCATCCCTGTCCAGAGAGGGTGGGTGACTGACACCCCAGATGGCATCTCAGACAGATTCAGTTTCTTTTGGCCAGCCACTCTCTCGCCACTGGAGTGAGGCAAGGTCTGACCCACCTCCATCCAGTAGATGCAGGGCAGTTCATGAACAGGAAGGACATCACGTCGAGATCTCCACTTGTTTGCCTACTCCTAAACTCTGCTGGTTCTTCTTTCAACAGTCCTTTACTCACCCTCTTGATGATACCCTCAAGGAACAGTCCAAGGATTGTCACAGTGTTCCTGGATCACAGGATGTCCATGCTCAAGGACATTTTCAGCAGCAACTGTCCTTCCTTGAGATCAGCTTGGCATCCACCACAGGCCCTCAGGGGCTGCAGAGACCCCACAGACGGCAAAGCCCTCTCCTGCCAGGGTGCACATCCCCGGCCAGTTTCTCTCTGGCCTTGGGGAGAGCAGCGTTTCCTCTTTCTGTGCCTTTACTTTGCCATCTGCCATCCACCCCAGCGTGGCTCTGGTCTCAAGCAGAGCATTTGCACCTCCTGGGTCTTGGGCACTTGGTACTGTGTTGGCCTGTGACAAGCCTGAGCGTGTTCCCAGTTCCCTAGCTGAGGTGATGCAGCCCAAAGGCGCACCAATGCCCTCAGCCTGGGGTACAGGCAGGAGGAGCTGGAGTCCCACGTGCCATCACAGAGTTTTGCCATCAATGGAATCGATGGGGAGGAGTGGTGGGACAGCTCACACTGCTAGTGGTGCTGCAGTGGTGCATACAGGCTTCTGAGGAGAGATGGGCTGGAATGATCAGGAGGGAAATGTCCTCTGTGTGCAGGAGCTTGTCGTATGTATGGAGCTTCTCTATGGGATGTGGAATAGGTTGGGTGAGCCCTTGTGGGTGAGGGTCAGAGAAGAGACCTGCTGGTGTGATATCACGGTGGGAGACAAAGCAACTGCAATCAGGGTAAGGAATTGGACAAAGCCTCATGTAAGCAACTCAAGGAAGTCTCCAGATCAATGACCTCAGGTCTCATTAGGGCCTTGAGAGACCCTGACACTCACTGGAAGGGAAGCAGAGCAGGATGCCTACTGTCCAGCAGGTGTCTGGGGTCTCTTGGTAAAACCTCTTTGCACGATGCCAGGTAGGCAACCAAAGGTGATGCTCACCTCATCTGATCTTTGCAAAAGAGGGAGTGCTGATCAGGGATGTGAAAACGAGTGTGAGCCTTGGCTGTAGTGACCATGAAATAGTGGGAGAAAATGGGCCAGGATGGCTGCCCTCATAATGGGGGCTTTAAACGGAGAATGATGGGGGAGGGAGAGAGTAACCAGCAGCCCAGTGAGGGAGTGACAGGCAACATCGCTGTGGTGGGTTGACCCTGGCCGGATGCCAGGTGCCCACCAAAGCCACTCTATCACTCCCCCTCCTCAACTGGACAGGGGGAGAAAATAAAACGAAAGGCTCATGGGTTGAGATAAGGACAGGGAGATCACTCAGCAATTACTGTCACAGGCAAAACAGACTCAGCTTGGGGAAAAATTAGTTTAATTTATTACTAGTCAAATCAGAGCAGGATAATGAGAAATAAAACCAAATCTTAAAACACCTTCCCCCCACCCCTCCCTTCTTCCCAGCCTTAACTTTACTCCTGATTTTCTCTACCTCCTCCCCGCCCTGAGCGGCGCAAGGGGATGGGGAATGGGGGTTTGGGTCAGTTCATCACACGTTGTTTCTGCTGCTCCTTCCTCCTCAGGGGGAGGACTCCTCACACTCTTCCCCTGCTCCAGCGTGGGGTCCCTCCCACGGGAGACAGTCCTCCACGAACTTCTCCAACATGAGTCCTTCCCACGGGCTACAGTTCTTCATGAACTGCTCCAGCGTGGGTCCCATCCACAGGGTGCAGTCCTTCAGGAAGAGACTGCTCCAGCGTGGGTCCCCCGCGGGGTCACAAGTCCTGCCAGCAAACCTGCTTCAGCGTGGGCTCTCTCTCCACGGGGCCACGGGGCCACAGGTCCTGCCAGGAGCCTGCTCCAGCGCGGGCTTCCCACGGGGTCCCAGCCTCCTTCGGGCATCCCCCTGCTCCGGCATGGGGTCCTCCACGGGCTGCAGGTAGATATCTGCTCCACCGTGGACCTCCATGGGCTGCAGGGGACAGCCTGCCTCACCATGGTCTTCACCACAGGCTGCAGGGGAATCTCTGCTCGGCGCCTGGAGCACCTCCTCCCCTCCTTCTTCACTGACTTGGTGTCTGCAGAGCTGTTCCTCTCACATCTTCTCACTCCTCTCTCTGGCTGCAACTGCTACTCCCCTGTAACTTCTTTTCCCTTTCTTAAATATGTTATCCCAGAGGCGCTACCCCTGTTGCTGATTGGCTCGGCCTTGGCCAGCGGCGGGTCCGTCGTGGAACCCACTGGCATTACCTTTATCGGACATAGGGGAAGCTTCTAGCAGCTTCTCACAGAAGCCACCCCTGTAGCCCCCCCCGCTACCAAAACCTTGCCACGCAAACCCAATACAGGCACCTTCACTCCCTTGTACGTGAGCCAGGAGCTTACCAGCTCACAAGTTCACCACCGGGCGTGAGGCCTGTTGCTCCTTAGTCAGCCTCCAGTACGGCTAGGGGTCAAGTGTACCCGTCACATGCCCCATGAGCTGACCTTGCTCTCTTTTGCAAGAAAGAAGAAGATAGGAGGACTCAGTTTGCAATATCTAAGCCAGCCACTGGGAAAGAAAGAAGTAATTACATTGGGGAGGGGAGTTGGAGGGGGGTCGGATTAGGAGAAGGAAAGAAGGGGCAAGTAATGATTTCGGTGTTAAAAAATTGGGAAGCTGAGACCCAGCTTGTGTACCTTTCTTCTGAAGAAGGATCTACGTTTTTTTTCAGAGGGGCTGACCCTATCAGACTAGCTTTCACAGTTCCCCTCTGCTAGAAAGCCCAGAGAACATGAGGGATGGGATTAATCTACTCGGGTTTAGACATGTCCTGTGGAAGGGCTTTATTCAGCTGCCCACTTCTCACTGCCAATATGGAGATGCCCTGAGGAATCCCAGACATGCAGGAATCCCACCGTTCAGCTTGGCTGGGTAATGGAAAGAGAGAACAGCGTGTTCAGAGTAAGTTTTCTCCCACTTTGGGCAGGTGTGGCATTTCAACAGCTCCCACTTACAGGATCACAATTGTGTTGACGCTAAAGAAGGAAGAAAGCCAGGGAACGTTTTTACACTTTTCAACACCAGTCCTGTATTTCTTTAAGACACAGATTCCCTTCTCCCCCTTCTCACTCCACAAACAGTCCCAAGATTCTGCACTTCTAAAGATACAGCTGGTACACAAAATATGCGCTTACGAGTGGTCCACACTTGATCAAAAGAGATCCACAACCTGTTTATTCCTGGTGGATCTCAACTAGTATGAGCGCTCGATGCAGACCACAGTTTTTCTGAGTGCATTTCCTAGAGCCCCCTTGACCTCCCTGTTCCGCAGGCTGTAGAGGAGTGGATTGACCATGGGTGTGAGGATGGTGTAGAAAAAGGAGAGCGCTTTATTGAGCTGCCTCAGTGAGGCTGTCCTGGGTATCATAGAGACAACGATGAGGGTACCATAGAAAACAGTGACCACGATGAGGTGAGAGGAGCAGGTGGAGAAGGCCTTCTGCCTACCCATGGTGGTTGGGATCCTCAGGATCACAGCTATGATGCAGATATAGGATAGCAATGTGAATACAAATGGAAGACTACATCCAGGAAGCAGATGATGAAAGTAACCAGTCTAAGCACCGTGGTGTCACTGCAGGCAAGCTCTAGCAATGGGGCAAAATCACAGAAGAAGTGATCAATTGCATTGGGACCACAGAACTGTAACTTGGAAAATTGTCCAGTGACTATGGTAGACATTAGTAATCCTGCTAGCCAGGACCCAGCCGCCAGCTGGAGGCAGACCTTCCAGTTCATGAGGCTTGCATAGAGCAGGGGTTGACATATGGCCAAGTACCGATCATAGGACATGGTGGCCAGAAGATAACACTCAGTACCTGCAAAACAGCCAAAGAAAAAGAACTGTGTCATGCAGCCTTGAGCAGAAATGCTTCTGTCCCTGGTTAGGAAGCTGGCCAGCAGCCTGGGCAGGATAGTGGAGGTATAGCAGATTTCCACACTGGAGAAATTCCCCAGGAAGACGTACATGGGAGTGTGAAGATGCCGATCTGCCACCACCAGCACAACAATGAGGATGTTGCCAAACACGGTCACCATGTAGATCATGAGAGAGAGGAGAAAGAGAGGCATCTGAAGCTTGGGGACATTACTCAGTCCCAGCAGGAGGAACTCCACTGGTGATGTCCGGTTGTCCCATTCCTCTTTCTCCATGAAGTGCTGTAGGACCTTCTTTTTCCCGCTTGGCAGGAAGGGAAGCTGAGGAAGGGCATGTGCTTCTGTGTTTGTTGTAAAAAGGAGTTGGGAAGAAATCCCTGCCAGAAACAACATGGAGGTTTTCCCTCATTTGACTGAATTCACACTTAGTTTAGGAGCACTATTCTTAGTGAAAGGGCAGGAACAGGTTCTTCGAGAGGGCCAAACTGCTCTTCTTAGAACCTCCTCTGATTAGAGAGACAAGTTGCCGCATTGAGGTGCCTATTTCTGTGGAATGAAGAGAATGTTCATTTGCTCACACTAGATTATGACACATGAAGGTATTCCCAGTAGTAGCTGGCATAGGCATTAGCCAAGTCCTACTTTCAAGCAACGGAAAGATGGGCCAGAGAGAAAAGCCCCGTCGTGCAAAAAAGCCTTTAGGGGAATGCACTATGCCATAGATTGTTTCTTCACCCTGAGGAAGAATGGACACTGAACAGGATTAGTGGTCTCAACTCCCTGAAACATTTGCTTTCTGATGAGACAATTCTGTCCCTGGACAGTCCATCTCTTTCCACTGACCAAGAGTGGCCAGGAGTTACTAGCTTTGTTGTTGAAGGCACTGCAAAGGGTCTGTTAGACAGGAGACTTACAAGCAGATGTGAACTTGGGAGAGAAGGGCGGGGAAAACTGAATTCCGGAGAAGAGGTACCCAAGCCATCTAAGGCAAATGAAGAAAAGTGATGTTGCACGAGGAGGAGGGGAAAAGGACAGGGGTGATGATCATTTGCTGAACATGTTTTCCTCCTCACTTTCAATTTCTGGGTGCATTTGGGCTACCTCCCTGCAGCAGCACAGCACCTGGACCTCAGCATTGCCATCTGAGTTCTCAGGGCTCCTGTTCAGCATTGCAATGGAGACACAAGAGTGTCCCGAGGGTGAGTGGGGGCTGAGGCAGTGCAGGATCATGATCAAGCACAAGCTTCCAGTCAATGCCTGATACATGCCTGATTGCCTGCTCAGGGAACGTCCGTGGCTGAAAGAGAGAGCACTTTGCCCACGCCTCCTCTTTGGGCTTTCGTAACACTCAGGTCAGACAAAACACTGTCCCTGATCATTCCCTGCCTCAAACTTTATACCTTTTACAGTGAGTTGGAGATGGCCAAGGCAGGCACCTAGGCAGCCCAGAGAGTTCCTGGGATGGAGGGGCCCTTCTACTCAGTGATTCACCCCGCCTACACTGGGATGCATTGTTCCTGAAGGTGCTTCCATGGGGAGGGTGCTCCAGATTCACTGCTCTCTGTAAATCACATCCCGTGTGGATGGCTGAGAGAGAACTGTGAGAGAGCTGAGGGATTGAGATCGATCCCTAAGATACAAGCAAGGTGGAGAAAGGGACAGAGAGAGATTAAGAGAGTGGGGAAAATGAGGGACATGTATTGGCACACTGGCCCCAGACACTCTGCCCAAACCTCTTCATGTCCACTGAGGTGTGAGAGTGCCCATTAGCTGATGGCCCACAGCTCTGACTCTGCACTGACAACCATGCTGCCTGTATTTCTGTTCCGCAGTGTTAAGGACGCAGAGAGGGTATCTAGAGGAAAGAGCGAGCAGGAATAAGAAGACATGCAGGGTAGGACTGTACCAAGGCACATGGTCTCGCTTCCTAGTTGCCACTGTGCAAAGAGCCCCTGGCACATTAACCATACCTGCCTCAGCAAATCTAGCACCTACCTGTAATGCCCAGCATGACGTGACAACCTTTCCTCTGAGGGTAATGGAGAATGAAAGGCAAGGTCTGGGTGCCATCCTCTGCCTCTTCCCCGCTCCATCAGCCCCTTTCCAATTGTGCCTGAAGACCCTGACCCATGACTCAGCCATTGCTCTGCCCTTGCACTCTTCTGTCAGTGTCTCCTTCTGTGAGCCTTCAGCAGCACCTGGATGTCACCAGCTCTGAAGCGCCTCCTGGGTTTATAGAAGAGTCTCCTGAAGGTTGCTCCTGCAGCTCAACACTCTCTTTGTGTCGCAGAAAGTGAGCACTGTGCAAGTGAAGCCCTGTGGGGATGAAAGTCCTGAGCTGCCCTCCCCTGGACCTCTACGCTCTTAGAAAGACAGAAATGAGCCAGGGGAATGAGCTGTGATCTCTTCAAACTCATGGAGCAGAACTACAATGAGATATGTGCCACAGCTCCTCCTTCCAGACTCCATGAATGGTCGGTGGGGAGGAAGGAGGCATTTCCTCTAAGCTGAGGAGACTGGCAATGTGGGACAGGATGAATCACCTGCAGGGGTGCCAGGCTCTGCCCGTTGAGGAGAGAGGGAACCCAAACCTTTCCCAGAGGCAAAGGAGCCTAACTTGCTGGGGACTAAAGTGAGCTCAGCTACTGATCTAGACTGCCGGTTAGGATTCCACCCTCCTGCAATAGTGCACAGGGTTCTCCTTTGCTCCTGCTTGTCGCAAATGGGTGACTGAGATCGCTTAAAGAACCACTGTATTAGCAAAAGTGGTTTTAATATGATGTTGTAAAAGTGCAACTTAACAGAGTTCAATGGCAAGGTTCACTCTATTACTGTACGGCACAATCATTTGAACAATGTTTAAAACTACCAAGGCACAAATCCAAGTTACCAAGGCACAAATCCAAGTTACCATACTACAAGGTTATGGGCAATATCGGTCACTTACCAAAGATCTGCGGTTGGTAAGAGGTCTCTCTGCCTCGAGGAGCAGCCTTGAGAGGCGTCCCAGCTCAAGGGGAGATCACTGCCATGCAGGGAGGCTGCTTAGCCGGGAGAGCTCAAAGAAGGCTCACTTAGGCTGTCATATTTATGGAATAAAATGGTTGTCTTGTAGTCAAATTACATGTGATGTGAAAGGTATGCATGAGACTCCTCGTACTCACAACTGTCTTTGTTCCTTGACAAATGAGTCTTGGAAAAGCCACCCGCTATTCATGCGTTAATCACATGATCGATGTTCCAAGCTCATATGCATCGATGCTCACTGTGTCACTCTGCTCCTTTGTGGGTTTTCAGAGAACAGGTTGAAACTAGAGGAGTTCTTGGCCCATTTACGGCTCAGGCCTGTACCTCCTTTGGAGCCTGTACCAAACTACCACTGGTTTGGTTAAGGGGTCGAGTGCATCCATCACAGGCTTTAGGTCAAGGGGAGCAAGAGGACATGATACCTCTCAGCTCTGTTGACTTGCACCTCATGACAAGTGGACTCCTCTGTCTCTCCACCGAAAGCAAAGGGAGAGAGGGACCCTGGGACGTCATTTAGGGTAAGCGACTGCACAGAGCATGGTCTCCAGGGAAGTCAGACTTGGTGGTCAGGGCTGTGTCCAGTGGGGTCTTGAGAACCTCGAAGGATGGACATTCCCTAGCCTGCCTGGGCAACTTGGTCCAATGCCTGTCTGTCCTCACGGTCAATGTTCTTCCTGTTCCAGATCAGAATCTCCCCTCTTTCAGGTTGTGATCATGTCTTTTGTCTTCCTGACGTGCGCCTCTCTAAACAGCCCAGCTCTTTCTTTTCAGTAACCTCCTCTTAGGTTCTGCAAGGCTGCTAGTGCATTCTTTTGACGCTGTCTCTTCACCAAGCTAAACCACTTTCCTCAGCTTGTCCTCACAGCTCAGCTGCTCTATGCCCCTGACCATCTTAGTGTCTCTGCTGAGTTCATGAAAGTTTATAAGTGTTTTTCTTGTATAGGGGTGGTGGGGTGCCAGATGCAGTATTCTGGATGTGATCTAATGAGTCTGTCTATTGCCTACTCTCCTGTTGATACAATCTCAAGTGCTGTTCGCCTTCCGTGCTGTCAGGACTCACTGCTGAATCAAGTCAGACCTACTGTTCCCCAAGGTCTGCAGGTCCTTTTCAGCAGGGTTGCTACCCAGTCAGTCAGTCTCCTCTATCTAGCACCATTGTAGAGGGTTAGTCTGTCCCATGTTTCCTTCTGTCAGGACAGATCAGGGCATTTCTTTTTGGCCTATTCTACCAACACCAATGGAATTGGCATTGCTGTCTAGCTCCCTTGACATGGCAGTCTGCCCGTTGAACAAATTGACTGCATTCCTCCGGTTTTGTGTCATCCCAAAACTTGACGAGGTCCATCCTTTATACTTCTCAGGTCATTGGTAAAGCTACTGAAGAGGAGAGGTCTCAGAGCAGGCTCCCAAAGAGTTCTGTTTGTAGCTGGCCTTTGGGTAGAGTACGGACCATTCCCCATTACCCTGTGGGACCACTAATCCAGCCAGTTCTTCATCCCATCTTGTATACCATCCAGGCCCTAATGTCCCAGGTTGGATACAAGGACTTCTGAGGACCAGGATGGTCAGAGAGACTCTTTCTCCAGGCCTTCAGGCTGAGGTGACACTGGCTACTGAGGGGTTTACAAGTGGTTTGTCTTCTGTGGAGACCAGTGACGAGTGGCGTTCCTCAGGGGTCGGTATTGGGACCAGTGCTGTTTAACATCTTTGTTGGTGACATGGACAGTGGGACTGAGTGCACCCTCAGCGAGTTTGCCGACGACACCAAGCTGTGTGGTGCAGTCAACACTCTGGAGGGAAGGGATGCCATCCAGAGGGACCTTGACAGGCTTGAGGGGTGGGCCTGTGCAACCTCATGAAGTTCAACAAGGCCAAGTGCAAGGTCCTGCACATGGGTCGGGGCAATCCCAAGCACAAATACAGGCTGGGCGATGAGTGGATTGAGAGCAGCCCTGAGGAGAAGGACTTGGGGGTGTTGGTTGATGAGAAGCTCAACATGACCCGGCAATGGGTGCTTGCAGCCCAGAAAGCCAACCGTATCCTGGGTTGCATCAAAAGAAGCATAATCAGCAGGTCGAGGGAGGGGATTCTGCCCCTCTACTCTGCTCTCCTGAGACCGCAACCTGGAGTACTGCGTTCAGCTCTGGGGCCCACAACAGAAGAAGGACATGGACCTGTTGGGGTCCAGAGGAGGGCCACAAAGATAATCAGTGGGCTGGAGCACCTCTCCTATGAAGACAGGCTGAGAGAGTTGGGGTTGTTCAGCCTGGAGAAGGGAAGGCTCTGGGGAGACCTTACAGCAGCCTTCCAGTAGCTAAAGGGGGCCTACAAGAAAGCTGGAGAGGGACTTTTTACAAGGCCGTGTAGTAATAGGACAAGGCGTAGTGGCTTTAAACTGAAAGAGGGTAGATTTAGGTTAGATGTAAGGAAGAAGTTCTTCACTGGGAGGGTTGTGAGGCACTGGAACAGGTTGCCCAGAGAGGTTGTGGATGCCCCCTCCCTGGAAGTGTTCAAGGCCAGGTTGGATGGGTGCTTTGAGCAACCTGGTCTAGTGGAAGGTGTCCCTGCCCCTGGCAGGGGGGTTGGAACTAGGTGATCACTAAGGTCCCTTCCAACCCAAACCATTCTATCATTCTATAATTCTTCCAAGTCTTCAGCAAAACAGACATCAGGAGATCCTTCTGTTTTATCTCCCCTCAGGCCTACTTCTCTGCTTTGCTTCATGGACTCAGTTCAACTCCTCTTGAAGTTTGGGGGATGTCAGAGGCCTGAGGGAATTAACCCAAATGACCCTGATCAGCCTTAGCTGAGGCCTCCGTCCACAGTCATGGGCCTAGGAGCTCTAGGCGTTAAGTCCCTACCCTACCCTATGCTGTAGGAGTACTGGTCTCCAGATCAGCCTCTGACTCTCCCATGCCCATGCCCATGCCCATGCCCATGCTCTTGTCTGGCCACGGAGCCCTTTGATCTGGACCTCAACTGCAGACTGTCTTCCTGGCTTGATCTTGGCACTGCCTTATCACTGTGGGCCTGCTTGGTGATCACTGGACCTGAACCGCATCCTAGTCAATGGATTGACTTCCTGGCTTGACTGCAGGCCACCATCCCCAGGCCTGTCCTGCTTGCCTTGCTCAGCTACTGTGGGGCTGGGGCCTGGCTGGAGAGGCACCTGTGCTGCCAGCCATGGTGTCTCCCTCGGCTCCCAGCTTGTCTTCCTGTAGGGAGTAGCTCTGCTCTTGTTGCTTCCTGACAGAGGAGTTCTCCTCTGTCCAAGTATAGACATCTTTATTACAATACCTGCTCCTGACCTCATCGTCTAGCCTCACAGCAGGAAGAAAATATCCCCAAATACCCCCAAAGGTATTCAGGAAGTATAACTTATCCCACTTAATGTGGACAGCTGAAATCACTCTAGAATCATCTGTTTCTCTCCATGGACCATCTTTCTACCTCCAGATGAACACATGGTCCTCTTGGCCAATGGAAGAAAGATTAGAAAGGAGGTGACTTATCAGAGGTGCTGTGCACAGATGAATCCAAAAGCAATAGTCTAAATGAAGGTCAAAATCTTAGGTCTGAACTTAAACTATAGTAAGATCTAAGCTCACATCTAATCTCTGATTTAGGCATCTGATCTGAGGCCTTTTTCTGTGGCCAGTGGAGAGAGAGCTGTTAAGTGGTGAGCATATAGTCACCCACCTTTGGACGTGATCAGTCACAAAAGGGAAATTTTTCTCTTCCCATGGGTAGCAGAAGGAACCAAGAGGAGTGGCTCAGAGAAGGTGTTTTGGGAGAGGTTTATCTCAGATAGTTGTAAATGTCTGCACAGAAGCCATTGGCAATGAGTCAGTCTCATAAATCAAAAGACGAAGGTACTTTCAAGGTAAAACTTCTCTGAGCTGACTGAAGCTGGTTTTGGCTTCAGTTCACTGGCAACCCACGGAACATGTACTAGCCTCCTGGCTGTACAAAAGAAAGAAGATTTTGAAGTGGATGAGAATAGTTCTTTGTTCATTTAATGAAGTGCTCAAAGTGAACTTGGATGCTTCTTTTCTTTATTTATGTGCATTTTCAATTCAGTCACTAAAAAAATAATGAAATCCATTATTCATCCAGCTCAAGTGCCAGGGAGGTGGATAGGTACTTAGGGGATTCTTATCCACAGAAGAAAGTGTGGTCTTTATTGTCCACATCCATTACAGGGAGGAGACCCTGGTCCTCAGGCCATGCTACTCATAGTGCATAACTCCTATGTCTCCTGGGTCTCATCTGGCCTATGAGGATTCCCTTGCTACAGGAAAGACATTGAGGTGCTGGAGCGCCTCCAAAGAAGAGCAACGAAGCTGGTGAAGGGTCTAGAGCACAAGTCTTCTGAGGAGCGGCTGAGGGAACTGGGGTTGTCTAGTCTGGAGAAAAGGAGGCTTCAGGGGAGACCTTATCGCTCTCTACAACTACCTGAAAGGAGGTTGTAGTGAGGTGGGGGTCGGTCTCTTCTCCCAAGTAGCAAGCGATAGGACGAGAGGAAATGGCCTCAAGTTGCGCCAGAGGAGGTTTAGTTTGGATATTAGGAAAAATTTCTTCACCGAAAGGGTTGTCAAGCATTGGAACGGGCTGCCCAGGGAAGTGGTTGAGTCACCATCCCTAGAGGTATGTAAAAGACGTGTAGATGGGGCGCTTAGGGACCTGGTTTAGTGGTGAACTTGGTAGTGTTAGGTTTACGGTTGGGCTCAATGATCTTCAGGGTCTTTTCCAACCTAAATGGTTCTATAATCCTATGATCATTTCAGAAGCATCTCTTCTACACACCCACAGAGCCATTGCAATGGTCTCCTTCCAATTTCCCTTGAAGCCTTCTCTTGACTAGGATGCCTACAGTACCATAATCTCTATGTTACTTGTAATACTGGAATTAAGACATTCCAATAAGTTCCTGATGCTTGTAGTCATGGAAAACTCCTTTTGAGTCTGAAGGAAAACAGACTCACCAACGAAGTTGTTTGGCAACAAAACAGGAAAAAGAGAGGAAAGGGAAAAAGGGGCCATCTGAGTGTAAACAGGTTTCTGGTCAGTAGGCTTCTCTGACGGGGCCCTGCACTTGGTCACTAGCCTGTGTCCTGTGTTCTCATTAGAGCCTATTTCCAACTACCTCCGGCGCGGGTGCATTCTCTGTTCTCAGTGGGCATCTGTGAATGGCAGTGAACTTCAAGCTAGACTCACCGGTGAGTAGGTTACGAGGTCTGTGTTGCAGCAAGTGGAGCAGGGCCGCAAACATCCTGGACTCCAATGCCCGGGTGCATGCACAGGGGAGACCAGGAGCATCTGAGTCCAGGTGCTGGATAGAATGAGTGCCTAAGGCACACCTGGGTCTTCTCCTAGAGAGACTGATGGGCTGGAGAAGGCTTACTGGCTTCCTCCTTCCCACTGGCAGCACAAGACTCACAGGGTCCTGCTCACCATAGGCCTCAACGCTGCAAGAGCTGAGGAACTTGCGGAGGAACAGCATGGTGCAACTTGGCAAAACGGGCTCTAAGTCCTTGCCAGGCCTGGCTCTCCAGACTGTACCTGCACAGGTTGATCAGGATACACTTCTGCAGCTGCCACCGGCACTGGGTGGGCACAAGTGAGGACCCTCAGCTCCCTTCAGTCAGGGGAGCAGTCTCTGGAAGCAAGCCGTGTTGTAGAGGAAGAAGGTGGCCAAGGTGTCTGGGAGTCACTGTCAGAACCCAAGTGTGAAAGGAAAAATGCTCTTGATTTTGGCAGAAAGAAAAGTTCATCTGGAGTCGAAGTGTGGGTCAGATCTTAACTCGATCTTAACTAGTTCCCTCAGCCACTCCTCATAAGACTTGTGCTCTAGACCCTCCAGCAGCTTCATCGCTCTTCTTTGGACACACTCTGGCACCTCAATGTCTTTCTTGCAGTGAGAGGCCCAAAAATGAACACTGTATTCGAGGTGCAGCCTCACCAGTGCCGAGTACAGGGGGACAGTCACTTCCCCAGTCCTGCTGGCCACACTATTTCTGGTACAAGCCAGGATGCTATTGGCCTTCTTGGCCACCTGGGCACACTGCTGGCTCATCTTCAGCCAGCTGTCAACCAACAGCCCCAGGTCCTTTTCCACCAGGCAGCTTTCCAGCCACTCTTCCCCAAGCCCGCAGCATTGCATGGGGTTGTTGTGACCCAAGTGCAGGACGCAGCACTTAGCCTGGTTGAATCTCATACAATTGGCCTCAGCCCATCAATGCGTCCTCTGTAGAGCCTTTCTACCCTCAAGCAGATCAACACTCCCACCCAGCTTGCTGTCATCTGCAAACTTACTGAGGGTGCACTCGATCCCCTCGTCCAGATCATTGACAAAGTTATTAAACATGACTGGACTCGATACTGAGCCTTGGGGAACAACCCTTGTGACTGGCCGCCAACACTGGATTGAAGTCCGTTCACCACAACTCTTTGGGCCCGGCCAGCCAGCCAGTTTGTTACCCAGTGAAGAGTGCACCCATCCAAGCCATGAGCAGCCAGTTTCTCCAGGAGAATGCTGTGGGAAACAATGTCAAAGGCTTTACTAAAGTCCAGGTAAACAACATCCACAGCCTTTCCCTCTGCCACTAAGCAGGTCACCTTGTCATAGAAGGAGATCAGGTTAGTCAAGCAGGACCTGCCTTTCATAAAGCCATGATGACTGGGCCTGATTGCCTCATTGTCCTGTACATGTTGTGTGATGGCACTCAAGATGATCTGCTCCATAACCTTCCCTGGCATCGAGGTCAGCCTGACAGACCTGTAGTTCCCCGGATCCTCCTTCTGGCTTTTCTTGTAGATGGGCATCTGTACTGGTTTTGGCTGGGATAGAGTTAAAATTCTTCATAGGAGCTTGTACAGGGCTATGTTTTGGATTTGTGCTGGAAACAGTGTTGATAATACAGGGATGTTTTAGTTATTGCTGAGCAGTGCTTACACAGAGTCAAGGCCTTTTCTGCTTCTCACACTGCCCCACCAGCGAGTAGGCTGGAGGTGCACAAGAAGTTGGGAGGGGACGCAGCTGGGACAGCTGGCCCCAATTGCTCAAAGGAATATTCCATACCATATGATGTCATGCTCAGCAATAAAACTAGGGGGGAGGTTGGTGGGGGTGCTGCTGCTGGGGGACTGGCTGGGCATCTGTCAGCTGGTAGCGAGCAATTGTTCTCATTTGCATCACTTGTTTTTCTTGGGTTTTATTTTCTTCTCTCTTTGTTGTATTTTTCTCTTTTCCTTAGAATTCTTTTTAAAAATTTCTTTTCAATTATTAAACTGTTTTTATCTCAACCCATAAGCTTCTTTCTCACTTTTACCCTTCCGATTCTCCTCTCATCCCAGAGCGGGGGAGTGAGCGAGCGGCCGTGTGGTGCTTAGTTGCTGGCCAGGGTTAAAGCATGACACCTGCCAATGGTTTGAGTGGAGAAACATTGCTCAGAGGATCTTCTCAATTTGTATTGGCATAGTTTATGTCTCTACTTCTGCCCCTCCATCTTTTTTTCTGCCTCTGCCTATTCTTTGAAGACCTCTCCAGGGGAAAGATTAATTGAGTTATGGAATTACACATGTTAGAAGAGTCTCCTTTGCAAGGGTCCTTGCAACAGTGTCTTCAACTGGATCAGGTGAGACTCCCCTTACAACTGTTCTATGGAATTCTTATAATCCAGCTGGCCTGTTGTCCTGCATGTCCTCTCTGGCATGTGCAAGCATCAGAAGTAATGACAGTTTACTCAGTTGTATTCAGTTTTGCAGCAGGAACTGCTACAGGGATCTGTGAAACAGTCAGATTCTCCCCCCAGGATGTTAATCACCACATTTATGCACAGGAATTGGTCTAGGCACAGCAGGATCTGCATTCTCTAGGACTGTCTGGAATTCCCACCTGGAGAGGTCCCACACCAGTCAGTCCAACAGTTAATTTTGAAGGTGACTCGTTCTGGCTAATTTTGGAGGTGGTTAATTTTGAAAGTGGTTGACTGAAGCCAATCGCTTCGTTTCAAGTCAATCCACTGTCTCAGACCAGTGTCTTCTCTCGTCGATGCGGATGATGAGATGGGAGAGTCCCTGCACCACCCAGGGGATTAATGACTTAAGAGCTCTGGTTGCACACTGGCACAGGCCTGACAGCCAGCTACACCACCATTCCAAATGTAACGTAATTCGCACAGCTTTTGCCAGAAATATCGGTTCTTAGCTGGCAGTCCAGAACACCCATGCAAACCAGCAAGGCTGGAGAGGCATTGATTGTGTCTGAAGATAAGTGGGCTGGATCAATATTTCTTTCATGTCATTGAGTAAAAAGAGAGAGAAAAGCAGAATCCCTACAGAATGCAGTTCCGGTCTCCCATTTCAAGAAGGAAGAGCAAGCCTAAGAAAAGGGAAGGGAAGGCTGACAAAGGTAACAAGGTGAATTTCACCAAGCACAATATTGGTTACCCTTGTCACACCTTCAACTGACCGGCTGCCAAAATGGATCCCCACAACCATACCATAGCAAGAATATTTTTCCTGAAGGCCTTTTCAGTCATTCAAGAGTTGAAGATCCTCCTTCTCACACTGCTGCTGGTGATTTATCTGCTCGCTGTCATGGGGAATGCAGTCACCATTGCCATTGTTTGGCTCCACCACTAGTCCCACACCCCCATGGCTCTTTGGTTCACTTTGGTCATTCCCCCTAGCATGTTTGTCAGTCTCGTGTTGGAGATTAAGATACCACTCTGTCCTTACGAACTCCTGGTTGTGCTCCATGCTCATCTTTAGCTGCTGGGGAATGGCATCTCTATCCATGCTCAGCCCCACCATCTTGTATACCATTAGACCCTCTGTGCCCAATGTAGAGATTGCTTCTTCTGCGGCATCATCCCTTTGCTGATAGCAGCCAGCATGGGCACCAGCTCCTATGAAACATGAGCATTGCTCTCTCCTCCGCTGTGCTGCTGAGCTCCTTCACACTGTCTTCTGTGCTTTATGCCTGCATTATGCGCATCATCCTGAGGATAACCTCTGTGCAAAGCCACAATAAGGCCTTCTTCACCTGCATATCCTTCACCTGCATATCCTATATTTCTTCACTCACTATCGCAAATGCTAGCGGCATGTTTGACCATGTGAGGCCTGAAGAGAAGCTGCTTTGTTGTAAGCTGTCTGCAAATGTGCAGGTTCCTCTAAGGAAGTGCATTCAGGAGAAGAATAGTTTTAGATAATGTAGGTGTCAGCCAACAGAGTCAGAAGACACAACCCTTTGAGTGTTTGAACTGACCCAGACAATAGAAACTGGGACTGCCACCTCTGATTCACTGATTCACTGTGCTCCTACTGCTGTAGGTGACTGAGCTTGAGCTTTTGCTCAAATACAGCCAGCGGCTTAGTCTCAGAAAGTTTTCCGGACGAACCCAGTGCAGAGATTCCCCTATGCCAGACTAGAGGCAAAGAACAAGCCGGGCATTTGGGATCTAAGACTAGCCTGAGCCCCAAGCTAAAATGTCAATGCAAACATGGAGCACTGCCCTATACGGAACTTCCCATTTGACTCCTTGTGTAAGTGCTACCCATTGTGCCCTGGGACAGAGCCTGAGGGGACAACACAGTCTGTGGAGAAGCTTTGTTTCACTCCTTCAAACCCTCCCTCTCCTCCCCTCCCTCTCCTCCCCTTGCATTTGGAATCATCCTGGGTCTGGAGCCATCTGCTCTGCTCCTTTCTAGGTCTACAAACAAATGTAAAGATGAAGGGAAAAACATCAGTCTTTATTGCATAGAGTCTTCTTGTGCTTCCTTCTGTTAGATAAGTATTTTCATGTTAAAAAATAATAATAAATCAGAGATTTGAGACTTGAATAGTGAGTTTCATCTACTTTGCTGCAGGTGCCTGTGAGAACTTGTTTTCCCAAGGCTCCCTCTGCAGTCAGTGGAGACAAGAGAAAACGCTAGAGGCTGGGTCCTCCCAACCTATAACTGGCATGCAAAAGAAAGGTTACAAATCTCTTCCAGACACTCTTCTCTTGCTCTGCCTTTAGGTCAGGACATTTGATAGTCATAGCAATGAGCAGCTGTTTCGAAACAACGGCATTTCAGTGCAGACGGATGTCAGATGAGACTGTGTGGAACCGTAATAAATTTCAGTCATTATTTCGAGTACTAAAGAAGGCAAGTTATACTTGGTCCCTCTTCTACCCCCTCCCCCTTTTCTGAAGAAACAGAGAGCAAGAAGCTGTGGAAGAAAGCAGGGCATTACAGAAGAGATATTTGACATTACTTCTTTTGAAATCAACAGATTCTCAGGGATTCCTAGTCCAAAAAGGCAAGTACTGAAAAGTAGAAAGAATAGCTTTCAACATACATGTTTGGTTTGATTTGATTTGATTTGATTTGATTTGATTTGATTTGATTTGATGTGGTGGTTTAGCATTTGTGCAATAGAAGAGATGAGTTTGGCACAGAGGTGTGACAGATGTTTGCAACAGGTCTGAGTGAATTTGGAATTTCCCAGGAATGGGGTGAAATAGCTAACAGCCTCTTTAAAATCTTCTGTCCTGGAGAAAGAATCCTTTGTGAGTGTTTGAAAAAGGTGGAAAGAAGACAGGAAATGCTCTGAGGACTCTAACTGAAATGTACAACATAAAAATCAGGGTGTGAGCAATGCTTGAAGGACTCTCTCTCTCTGTGTTATATAGGAAGATTGCGGGAAAGGAAAGAAGCAGAAAAGGAAGGACAGAACTTTTCATCCAGACTGTGAAATTATCACACTTGCTTTTTGCCATGTTCCTGTCTCGGCAGGATGAACTGAAATTCAGCATGGGAGCAGAAAATGAAACTGCAGTTACTGAGTTCATCCTAGAGGGTTTCTCGGGGCTTGATCAAAGCCTACAGCTCTTTCTCTCTCTGGTCCTTCTGCTCATATACCTGACAACAGTGATGGGGAACGCAACCATCATCTTCCTCGTGTGTGTGGATCACCGCCTGCAAACCCCCATGTACTTTTTCATCAGCAATCTGTCGTTCCTGGAAATCTGGTTTACATCCTCCACAAGCATCAAATTGTTTGTGATCCTGAGTTCTGGTAAGAGAACAATCTCACTAAGCAGCTGCTTTGCCCAATCCTATTTCTATTTTGCCCTGGGCGGTACAGAGCTTGTTCTACTTGTTGTCATGTCCTTTGACTGTTATGTTGCCATCTGCCAGCCTTTGCATTATGCTGCCATCATGAAGCCTCAGCTCTGCATCCACCTGGTTGTTGCCGCTTGGGTCATAGGCATCACACTCTCGAGTTACTATCTGGTCCTCCTCTACAAGCTGACTTTCTGTGGCTCAAACAAGATCCACCATTTTTTTTGTGACAACTCGCCCTTATTCAAATTGTCCTGCTCTGACACCAGCCTGCTTTGGAAAATAGACTCTGTTTTATCATCATTGGTCATACTGGGTTCCTTATGTTTAACTCTGGCATTTTACATGGGCATCCTTTTCTGTATTCTACACCTTCCAGCAGCCTCTGGGAGGAAAAAAGCTTTTACTACCTGTTCTTCCCATCTCATCACCTTGGCCATTGGATATGGGAGCTGCATTGCTCTCTATGTGCGTCCTTCAGAAGATGTTTCCTTGGAGACAAACAGAGTTGTAGCTTTGCTGAACACTGTCCTGTACCCGTTCTTAAATCCGTTCATCTACAGTCTTAGAAACAAGACTGTGATACTGGCCCTAAACAAAGCCATTGCCCATGCAACAAAGCAGCTTTTCCCCTAATCCTGGTGCATTTCTAGACAGCAATTCCAATGGTCTGCTCTCATATGTTAAGCAACACCAATGCATATGTATGTAACCTCCAAATACAGATGCCTCAGGAGATTTATGTTCTTGTTGGATTGTGTTAGGTTAAGCGATAAGAAGCTCATCTGCACACACAAAGAAGGCACTGACAATGGCAGGAGGAGTAACTCAGTTAATACCCTGCCCCAGCTGCTCCCAGGCCCATCACAGGAGAGCCACCAGCTCATCAAGAGCCCATCTCCACAACCTGAGAAGAGCACAGAGGCACAGTGGCAGGTGGGAACCCAAATTACAGGCTCCTGAGGAATGAACACCTTGTCCCAGCTCCTTCCAGGGCTGCCCTGGGAGAGCCATCAGCCCCGTTGTCCAGGTGTGAAAAAGAAATGCTTCCTAACGTCCAGTCTAAACCTCCCATGGCGCAGCTTTGAACCATTCCCACGCGTCCTGTCCCTGGATGCCAGGGAGAAGAGATCAACACCTCCCTCTCCACTTCCCCTCCTCAGGAAGCTGTAGAGAGCAATGAGGTCGCCCCTCAGCCTCCTTTTCTCCAAACTAGACAAGCCCAGTGTCCTCAGCCGATCCTCACAGGACATTCCTTCCAGCCCTTTCACCAGCTTGGTTGCCCTCCTCTGGACACATTCAAGTATCTTAACATCCTTTCAAAATGGTGGGCCCAGAACTGCACACAGGACTCAAGGTGAGGCCGCACCAATGCTGAATCCAGCGGGATAATCACCTCTTTTGACCGGCTGGTTATACTGTGTTTGGTGCACCCCAGGATGCAGTTTGCCCTCTTGGCTGCCAGGGCACGCTGCTGACTCCTATCGAGCATGCTGTCGACCCGCACCCCCAGATCCCTTTCCGCAGGGCTGCTTTCCAGCCACTCCTTTCCCAGCCCATACTTGTGCCTGGCATTATTTCCTCCCAGGTGCAGAATCGGGCATTTGTTCTTGCTAAACATGGTGAGAGTTGCCTCCTCTGGGTCATGCATACAGCTGTTAAACTGCACAGGGCCCAGCAGAGTTTCCTGTGCTGCCCCATCATGCCCCAGTATGTCCCAGTGGTCTCCAGGTAGGGTATGACCCCTTCACCATTGCACTCTCAGCCTGATCCTCCAACTGGTGTTTTACCTATCTGTTTGTCTGCCCTTCCAGACTGTAATGGCCTAACTTGGGTACAAGAATATCGAGGGAGGCCATGTCAAAAATCTTGCTGAAGTTGTGGTGAACAACAGCCGCTATTCTCCCCTCCTGCACAAATGCCAGTACTTCCTCGTGAAGGCAGTCAGATTGGTGAGGCAGGATTTACCCTTTGAAAGTTCATGCTGACTGCTTTTGGACACCTTCTTCTCTTTAAAGGTCCCAGAAATGTCACCCAAGAGATATCGATGGCTTAGTCCTCACCAAGATGAGCTTGTACAGCCTGTGGATCCCTGGGTGGCACTTTTGGCCTCTTTCAAAGATGGGTGCAACATTTGCCTGTCCTCACTCACAAGACACCTCTACCAGTCCCATGACCTTTCAAAAGCGATATTCCACAGAAATATCGATCTTTCCCTGTGACTTCATTACCACTATTCTGCCTGTGATACGCTGTGTTTAATTTCTCTGATCTTTCACATACTTTCCCCTGTCCTGATACGATGACCATTTCTGAAGTCATCTTTTCAGTAGACTGTCTAGACAAAGGCCCTTTCCATTATTCTCCAGTTTTCTCCTCCCTTTACTCTTTGTTCATTCAGATACCTCTCACCTGTGCTGCTGCTTTGAGCTTCAGGGAGTTAAAGCTTGCCTGACTTTCAGTAGTCTAGTTGTCTCTTTAGCCAATTCTTTCCTTATGTTTATATCTGCTGTTTTGTGTCTGTCTGTGTAGAACGTTTCTCATAAGATCATCCCTTGTAGAAAGGCAACCTCAGTAGAGATATCCTGTACTTAGCATATGCTTCAGGAGTGTATTTTATTGTTTAGGAAACTTTATCATGCTTTACTTTGCTTTGCTTGCAAACAGGAAAAATGCTTCTGTGCCTGTGTGCAGCCAGTTCTCTAAGGAAAGCAGGTGGGAGATGGGGCAATGGAGCTGTAACATTCAGCTCCCAGAGTTCAGAGAAGTCTGATGGAAGGCAAAGTGAAACAAGTCCCAGGTGGCCAATGACAGAAATGGGGAGGCTGGGGAGGTGAGGAGCAAGGTTGTCCATACAGTGTCAGACCTCAAGGGACTGCTTTTCCTGCCTGCCCAGACCTCCTGAGGAGACACTCTGCATCAATATCGATTGGAGAATGCTGCTTTCACCTCTTCTCTAAACTGAAATTAATAAAATAGAATGTTTAAAAAATGTATTTTTTATTGGGTGCACTTTGAAATCTTCCTCTTTAACCCTACTATGAAATGATTCCAATTAGCTGTACAGGTCTTGAAGACCTGAAGAAAATTACAGGAAGACAAATAGCTCATTAGGCTTTTCTGTATTTTAATGAGCCCCATGGTGTACTTGGCCCTGAGTCCATGAACCTCCAATGATGAGAGGAGACTGAACAAACCTCTCAAGAAGTCAAAGCCAGAAGAAAAACCTTGAAGCATTGATTGGTCCCACTGAGGGCCATTACTGGCAAAGCCTCCCCATGGACTCGTTAGAGCAGATAACTGGAGGCTGTGCTTGCAGGTAGGCAAAGACACTGTGCAGGTGGCTGTAATGCTGAGAAAACCCTTGCTTTGTTTTATGAAGCAGAAAGGCCAAACCCTGACCCCCAGGCCCTGGGAAGGCAGATCCAGTCCCTCACGAGTGGCTCAGGGCTCTTCTTGGGGGCAGTGGGATGTGAGGACGAGCAATGCCAAGTGTAGAAAAACTGTGCAACACTTCCCAGCCTCCCCAAGAAGGGGGTGAGGAAGAAACAAAGTCCAGAGCCTCAAAATAAAGTTTCTCCTGGTAGGCCTTGGTAGCAGAGGCGACTGCCATGGGCAAGAGGACAAAGACCTCAGCCCTGTTGGGCTTCGGGGGAGGGTTTGGTGTTCTGCTGAGGGCGTCTGGTTAGTGTTAGGGTATGGGCTTGCTTTGTGGATTAGGGTTTGGTGTAGGGCTGAGGTGAGGGTTAGGGTCAAGGCTAGCATTTTAATGTTAGGGATAGAAGCTAGGAATGAGAGTGAGTAATAGGGTGAGAGTAAGAGTTTATGGGTTTGGGCTTTGGTTTAGAGGTAAGGTTTGAGGGTAGGGATTAGAGTAGTGGATTCCTGTCAGGGTGAAGGGTAGAGTTTAGGGGTAGGATTAGGGCTTAAGGTTCCTGGTTAGAAACAGGGTAAAGGCCTAACATGAATGTTTTCACAGTCAGTGTTGCAGTGGCATCAAAATTACCTGAACACATCTTTCCTCTTCAAAATCTTTCCTCTCTGTTGGCCAAACCCCTCTTCCCTCCCCCAAATCTCCCATCTCTCTCGTCCCAGCTACCCTTGACCTCCCCAAATCTTTCATCTTGTTGGGGACAATATTGTAATGGCTTTCAAGAGTGCAAGTATCTTTCTCCGCACTGCTGGCCAGTCAGGAGTGACCTCACAGCCAAGCACGTGCTGCTGTGCTGTAGAGGTTCCTGCTCAGCCTGTCCAGCAGTGCTGGAGGCAGGTGATGCCCTCCACCACCCCTGAGGTACTCTGCCTGCATACCAGCTCATGCTCCAGAAGGGCTCCCATATGTCCTGGGACACAGGGGTGCTTCAGCTACCCCAGGGCAGTGGCCACCCCTGTGTGGATAACTGAATCAAGCCCTGAATGTAGATTTTCCGAAAAAACGTGTAACTTCGGCATAAAAGAACTCAATGTAATAGCTGAAAAAGTCTTCCTTTCCAGCATTGCTAGGTTTTTAATGAACTTTTTCATTATTTTGTTCATAGTTTTTTTATTAGCAGCACCAAGGGTATGTACTAGCAAGCTGATTATGCTCTCCTGCTCTATGGAAAGAGTTTTATGCAGCCACTTAGCACAATACATTTTGTTACCAATGGTTCAAACGGAGAAACATTGCTCAGAGGAACTGCTGTATTTATATTGGCAATTTTTCTCTCTCTCCTTCTGCCTCTCTGTCTTTTCTCCTTCCTCTGCCTATTCTACCTTCAATCAACTCTCCAAAGGAAAGACTCATTGCATGACAGAATAACTCAGGTTGGAAGGGACTTGAATACTGTCTTCTCTGACTCTCCTGCTCGAGGCAGGTTGAAGTAGATGAGGTAGCTAAAAGGCTCCCCCCAGCTTGCCATCATCCACAGAGGAGCTGAAGGTGAGCTCCATCCCATCATACAGGGAGATAATAAAGATGTTCCACAGTGTTGGCCGAAGTGCTGGTCACTCAGGGATGTTGCTAGTGACTGGTTGGCAGGAAGACTCCATACCCCGAGAACATCTGGGCCTGATCATCCAGCTAAACTCCTCTAGCCTCTTCTTCCTGTTGCCTTCTGTTGCCTCCTGTTGCTTCTTCACCTCCTCTGCCTTCTCCTCCTCCTGTTGCCTCCTGTTGTCTCCTCCTCCGGTGTTCTCCTATTTCCTCCTTTTGCCTCCTCCTCCTCTTTCCTCCTTCTCCTCCCCCTCTTCTTGTTGCCTTCTGTTGCCTCCTGTTGCCTCTTCCTCCTCCTCCTTTTATTGCCTCCTGGTTCCTTCTGTTGCCGCCTTCTCCTCTTGCCTCCTCCTCCTGATTCCTCCTATTGCCTCTCCCTCAAGTTGCCTCCGGTTTTTTCTTGTTGTGTCTCCCTTCACCTCCCGTTGCCTCCTGTTGCCTCTTCCTGCTCTCTCTCCTGTTGGTTCCTCTTTCCTCCTGTTGCTTCCTTTCCCTCATCCTGCTCTTGCCTCCATTTTCCTCCTCCTCCTCTTGCCTCCTGTTTACTCCTCCTCTTGTTGCCTCTTGTTGTCTCCTGTTGCCTCCTACTCCATTTGCATCCTCTTGCCTCCTCCTCCTCCTCCTCCTCCTCTTCCCTCCTGCTGACTCCTTTCCTCCTCTTGCTTCCTCATCTACCTCCTCCTGTTGGTTTCTCTTGCCACTTGTTGCCTCCTCCTTCTCTTGTCTCCCGTCTTTCTGTTGCCTCCTCCTCCTGTTGCCTCCTTCTCCTGTTGCTTCCTGTTGTCTACTCCTCCTGTTTCCTTCTGTTGCCTCCTCCTCCTCCTCCTGTTGTCCCTTGTTCCCTCCTCCTCCTCCTCCTCTTTTGCCCTCCTCCTCCTATTCCCTCGTGTGGACTCCTGTTTCTTCCTCCTCTTCCTGTTGCCTCTGGATCCCTCTTGTTGCCTTTTCCTCCTACTCATTTTGTCTCCTCTTTCCTTCTGTTGCCTCCTATGGCTTCTTCCTCCTCCTCCTCCTCCTTTTGGCTCCTGTTTCTTTCTCTTGCATCGTCCTCCTTCTGTTGCCTTCTCTTTCATCCTGTTGTATCTCTTTCATCTTGTTGTGTCTTGTTGACTACTCCTTCTCCTCCTCCTCTTGCCTCCTGTTACTCCCTCTGTCCTCCTTTTCCTCCTCTTTCTCCTTCTTCTGTTTCCTTCCATTGCATCCTCCTCCTCTTGTTGCATCCTGATCTCCTGTGTCCTCCTCCTCCTCCTCTTCTCTCCTGTTGCCCTTTCTTGCCTCCTCTTGCCTCCTGTTTCCTCCTCCTATTGCTGCCTGTGGTTGCCCCCTCCTCCACTTGCCTCCTCTTGCCTCCTCTTGCCTCCTCTTGCCTCCTTTTGCCCCCTGTTGCTTCATCCTCCTCCCGTTCTCTCCTGTTGCATCCGGTTGCCACTTCCTCCTCTTCCTCCTCTTAATGTTGACTCCTCCTACCTCCTGTTGCCTCCTCATCCTCCCATTTCTTCTTCCTCCTCTTCCTCCTCTTCTTCCTCCTCTTTCTGTTGCCTCCTGTTTCCTCCTGTTGAATCATCCTCCTGTTACCTCTTCTTGCTTCCTGTTGCTTCCTCCTTTTCCTCCTCCTCTTGCCTCCACTTGACTCTTGCTACTTCTTCCTCCTGTTGCCTCCTGTTGCCTCCTGTTCCTCATGTTGCCTTTTTGTCCTCATGCTCTTGTGGCATCCTGTTGCCTTTTTTTCCCTCTTTTTCCTCCTCCTCCCTCTCCTCCTCCTCCCGTTACCTCCTCCTGTTGCCTCCTCCTTTTGTTGCCTTCTCCTCTCCCTCCTCCTTCTCCTCCTGTTACCTCCTCCTCATCTTCTTCCTCTTCCTGTCTCCTTCTCCTCCTCTTGTTCTTAGTGCCTTCTCCCGTCCTCTTCTGTAGGGATGGTTCACGGACTCTGGTGCGGGTAAAACCAAAAGGCCTTTATTGTTTACAAATTTGTACTTATATAGATTTATTAGCTGTCCACGTGCTCAGGCTTGTTCCATGATTAGTTAATACCTTCTGTTCATGCGCTGCGGCTAAGCTTCTGATTGGTGCTGTCGAGCAAGACACACGTCTTCTGGCTTCGGTCTCTTATCTGTTTTCCAAGTTATTTCAGTCTTCAGCTTCTTTTCTGCACACCTGCTTTATCACTTATTTACTCCCTTATTCTATGTCTTTCAAGGCTATGTCTAATTGCTCAAGGCTGCTCGCAAAACTCCCTACGGATTCCCACACTCTTCCTTTTGCCTTCTCTTCCTGGTGCTTGCTACACCTTCTTCTCCTCCTGTTTCCTCCTCCTCTTTTTCCTGTTGCTTATATTCTTCCTCCTCCTCTTTGGGTTGTTTATGGTCTTCCTGTTCCTCCTCCTCCTCCTGCTCTTTGGCTTTCTTCCTTTTTTCCCCCCTCTTCATTCTTCTCTTTTCCTCGCCTCCTCTTTTGGTTTCTTCCTGGTCCTGTTTCTCTTCCTTCCTGCTCTTCCTTCTGTTTACACTTCTGCTGTTGCTGTTCTTGTTCATCCAACTCCTTCTCCTCCTTTTACTCCTCCTTTTTATCCTTCTCACCTTTGTCTTCGTTGTTCTTTTTCTTCCTGTCCTCTTCTTCTTTTTCATCTTCCTCCTAGTTCTCCTTTTCTTCCTTCTGATCATCCTCCTCTTCCTCCTCTTCCATCATCTGTTTTTCCTCCTCCTCCTCCTGATCCTCTTCTTTCTCCTTTTCCTCTTCTTCCTTTTCCTCCTGTTCTTCCCTTTCCTCCTCCTGTTCCTCTTCTTTGTGGTTCTCTTCTGCCTCCTTTTCCTCTTCCTGTTTCTCCTCCTCTTTCTCCCTCTCAACCTCCTCTTTCTCTTTTTCCTCATGTTCCTGCTCATCCTCTTCCTCTTTCTCCTCCACTACTTTTTTCTCATTCTCTACCTTCTCCTGCTTTTTTTATCCTCCTGTTTGTTTTCCTCCAATTGTTCCTCCTCCTTCTCTTGTTCATTTTCCTCAGAATCACAGCATGGCTGAGGTTGGAAGGGACCTCTGGAGATCATCTGGTCCAACTTCCATGCTCAAGCAGGGCCACCTAGAGCTGGTTTCCCAGGACCGTGTCCAGACAGCTTTTGAATATCTCTAAGGGATGGACACCCCGCAACTTCCCTGGGCAACCTGTGCCAGTGCTTAGTCACCTTCACAATGAAAAAGTGTTTCCTGATGTTCAAAGGGTACCTCCTGTGCTTCAGTTTGTGCCCATTGTCTCTTTTCTTGTCCCTGGGCACCACCAAAAGGAGGCTCCATCCTCTATGCACCCTCCCATCCCATTTTTATACACATTATTAAGATCCCCTCTGAGCCTTCTCTTCTCCAGGCTAAACTGTCTCAGCTCTCTCAGCCTTTTCTCACATGTGAGCTGCTTCAGTCCCTTCATCAACTTTGTGACCCTGTGCTGGACTGCCTACATTATGCCCATGCCTCTCACCACATCTCCCTGATCCAAACAAGATCGTGGCCCTGCAACTGCACACAGATCCATAATTGCTCATGTTTATTCTCCGTACTGTGTGCATTAGTGTGCAAGCACTTTAGAGAGGCACGCCAACATGTGGAGTTCCCAGAGGGGGTTTGGGGGATTTCTCCATCACGGTGCTTTGTAGGCAGCTCCTTGCTCATATGCAAGTGCTGGAGGTGACCCTGCTTAAGCCCTGTCTTGTTGATTTTGTGATCCCTCCCACCACATCAGCCCATGCAATTTGTTTCACGATGTCGCCTGTCACTCCCTCACTGGGCTGCTGGTTACTCTCTCCCTCCCCCATCATTCTTCGTTTAAAGCCCCCATTATGAGGGCAGCCATCCTGGCCCATTTTCTCCCACTATTTCATGGTCACTACAGCCAAGGCTCACACTCGTTTTCACATCCCTAATCAGCACTCCCTCTTTTGCAAAGATCAGATTGAGGTGAGCATCACCTTTGGTTGCCCACTTGGCATCGGTGCAAAGAGGTTTTACCAAGAGACCCCAGACACCTGCTGGACAGTAGGCATCCTGCTCTGCTTCCCTTCCAGTGAGTGTCAGGGTCTCTCAAGGCCCTAATGAGACCTGACGTCATTGATCTGGAGACTTCCTTGAGTTGCTTACATGAGGCTTTGTCCAATTCCTTACCCTGATTGCAGTTGCTTTGTCTCCCACCGTGATATCACACCAGCAGGTCTCTTCTCTGACCCTCACCCACAAGGGCTCACCCAACCTATTCCACATCCCATAGAGAAGCTCCATACACACGAGAAGCTCCTGCACACAGAGGACATTCCCCTCCTGATCATTCCAGCCCGTCTCTCCTGAGAAGCCTGTATGCACCATTGCAGCACCACTAGCAGTGTGAGCTGTCCCACCACTCCTCCCCATCGATTCCACTGATGGCAAAACTCTGTGATGGCACGTGGGACTCCAGCTCCTCCTGCCTGTACCCCAGGCTGAGGGCATTGGTACGCCTTTGGGCTGCATCACCTCAGCTAGGGAACTGGGAACACGCTCAGGCTTCTCACAGGCCAACACAGTACCGAGTGCCCAAGACCCAGGAGGTGCAAATGCTCTGCTTGAGACCAGAGCCACGCTGGGGTGGATGGCAGATGGCAAAGTAAAGGCACAGAAAGAGGAAACGCTGCTCTCCCCAAGGCCAGAGAGAAACTGGCCGGGGATGTGCACCCTGGCAGGAGAGGGCTTTGCCATCCGTGGGATCTCTGCAGCCCCTGAGGGCCTGTGGTGGATGCCAAGCTGATCTCAAGGAAGGACAGTTGCTGCTGAAAATGTCCTTGAGTGTGGACATCCTGTGATCCAGGAACACTGTGACAATCCTTGGACTGTTCCTTGAGGGTATCATCAAGAGGGTGAGTAAAGGACTGTTGAAAGAAGAACCAGCAGAGTTTAGGAGTAGGCAAACGAGTGGAGATCCCGACGTGATGTCCTTCCTGTTCATGAACTGCCCTGCATCTACTGGATGGAGGTGGGTCTGACCTTGCCTCACTCCAGTGGCGAGAGAGTGGCTGGCCAAAAGAAACTGAATCTGTCTGAGATGCCATCTGGGGTGTCAGTCACCCACCCTCTCTGGACAGGGATGCCTTTCCTGTAGCTCCTGTGCTGTCCTGACCAGCCACACGCAGTTGTGCTCTACAGCCCTGGCATCTTCTGTAGCACTACAGGCCTGTGTTTGGCCAGTGAGTAGCTGCCCTGGATTTAGTTAGGCAATGTCGGGATGTCCGTGAGACAACTGCAGTTATAGTCAACAGCAATCGAGTATATACAGCTGATGGAGAAATAACATTTTAAAAAAGGACTGAGCTATCCCTAGGGCACATGAATCCATTTGACCAGCTGCCTCCCTCAACAGGCTGTCCTGAACATCATGAGTAGGGAAAAGTGCAGTTTTCCTCAAGGTGGGCATCTGCTGTTGGCCAAAGGAATTCCCCACCAGCCTTCAAGGTGATGCCCCCAGATGCTGTTCTTTCTCTATGAACTGCTCCGTTGTTAGAGTTTGCGCTTGCCTGCACTTATCTTGGACCACCTCTGATACTTCCACTGTCACCAGGTGTATGCATCTGAGAAGCTCACTCCTGGCCTCCATCTCCATTAATTTGCATGGGAGCTGAGAAAAGGAGCTCACATGCAGATGCCTATTTTCTAAAATCACAGAAAGGCACACCTGAACTGAGGCAAGAGGAATCCCAGCTCCTGAGGGTTTGTGGCAGGCATGGGAGAGAGCTGAGTCTCCTTCCAGCCCCACGACTACAGACCCAGGATGAGATGCCTCGCTTGACTTAGTGGAATCCTTTCTCTCACCAGGGGTAAAGGAGATTCCTCCCTGCCACTGTCTGCGTATGCTGCTAATGCTGGGACACGGAAAGGTGACTCTCATGCCCAACTCTTTTCCGAATAGGAGAAATGCCACTGCTGGAAAGAAGTGTCTCTCCCCAGCTGAGGGAGGGAACATCAGGGATTGCTTCAGCCTGTTTCACAGCAGGTTCCCCTGGAGCTCCAGGGACACCTTGAGGGAGCCCAGAGGGGGCAGAGAAAGTGCTGCCTTGGGCTGGTCCTCTGCTGCTGAGCTGGGCCAGGCTCCTGGGACAGAGGGAGCTCACGGCAAGTGGGCAGCACTGCAGAGAGACAGCTCTGCCCCAGAGTGGCTCCTCTGCAAAGCGCAGCAGGGCTGAGGGCACTGCCTGCAGGCACCGAGGGGAGAGGAGCAAGGCAGAGAGAGGTTAGAGGCAATCTGTGGTGGGAGGATGCTGAGAGCTCACGGGGAGAGAAATCTTCACAGTCCTTAACACGGTATGTTTCTGGCTGCAGGGCAAATCAGCTGCAGTTCCTGGAGGGATCTCTTAAAGCTGGCACATCGCACAGCCTGTGGGATCTTTCAGGAGGATTCTGACAGCGTCTCTAGTGGAGAAGAGGAGGACGTGCTGCAGAGCAGGGCTTCCCTGCTGCACCGTCAGAGGACAGGGTATGACTGCTGCCTTCTCTCAGGGACAGCTGCAGGAGTGTGAAACCAGGTGTGCAGCCATGGGTGCCCAGGGCTGTTCTTCAGAGCAGGGTCCCTTCGCCCCAGGGCGCTGTGTGCTGGGGCAGGGACTCTGCTGCCTGCCAGGGTCTGCACTCAGCCTGCCCAGGAGATCCGCACAGCACTGCAGGGAGAAGCTGTGGGTAGAAGGAGCAACCCCCGGCAGGGCAGGGCAAGGTCCTTGTGCTGTCGAGAGGGTGCTGCATGGGTCAGGGCTGCTCACAGCTCCAGATCATCCTCAGGACTTTTCAAGACGGACATCAAGGCAGGGGTTACCTCAAAAGAAAGGTGTCTGCCCTTTGAGTTTTCTCCTCTTCGCTGGCTGAGTGGGCAGCGGGACATTTCTGGGGGGACTTTTTGCCTGGAAGGTAAAAGCAGGCACTACTGTAAAGATAAGGAGCTTTCCTGAATCTGTGTTTCCCTTTCCAGCTCTGGAGGCTACAGATAACACCAGCATCACCTTTCAAGTTTCATCAGGGTTTTTCAGCTACTCTTTAGTCCCTGCACTCAGGGAGAGGCTGCAGGGAAGAGATGGGAGCACAGGGGCTGGAGTGAGGTCTGTGAGCACTGACAGGCAGGTGACATGGAGCCCAGGAAACAGCTCCCGGCAGGGACACCTCCAGGCAGCAGAGACACGAGCAGGGAGAGAGGGAACTGCTAAGGGAAACCCTGTTGCCGGGAAGGTCTGGGCACCTCCTGGCCACCCCCTGCAGTGCAGATGCCTTCCTTGAGCAACCCCCCTCATCTCTCGTCCGTCACCCAGCACAGCTCTCGGCCCTCATTGCTGTGGGGTCTAGGGCGGGAGTCTCCTCCTTGTCCACTTGACCCGCAGAAGAGGTGACAGGCATCTCTGCTGCCACATGCCCATTTCCCACTGACCATCAATGAGGCTGAGGGATACTGTCCTGCGTTATCACCGTCTGGGAGGTATTGTGCAGAGTTGCATAAAGGGAAAATCATTCCCGAGCACCAGTCTGTCTCTCTCCTTGCTTCTCTTGGCTGCTCTTGGCATTGCTGTCAGGCTCTCTGGAAATGGGAGTTTCAGCTGCAGAGTCACTGATCTTGTGGGTGTGTCCATGGGAAGAAGGGTCCCAGCTTTCCTCTGACCTGGGGGGCTGTGGGCAGTGCAGTCAGTGGAGCTAGGGAATGAGCTGACTCTCCCTTAATTAGATGCCATGCTTAGGACATTTGGCTGTCTCCTTGGGGTGTCCTTCCAAGCTGTGAGCTGCCCTCTAGAATGCAAATCTTTCTCATAGCATCTGTGGGTTATCTGAAAGCCTCACGGAGAAGCGCAGGGATGCTACAATGGAGGAAATGCTGTTGGGTTGCTGAAACGAGCATAAATGTGTGTCCTGGGCTAGAAGTGGGGTGCTGCGATCTTGAGAAAGGGTAAGACATCTGCTTGTCTGCAGTGGATCTTTCTGCTCTCAGCAGTGTCTGATTTTTTTCAGGGTAACATGGGAGTGAGATCCTACTCCATCTCATGAAGGAGTAAGCACAGGGCAGCTGGGAACAAAACGCAGAGACAGACCAGCTCCTCTCACTCTGCACGAAGCCACAGGCAATCGTCTTGCCTCGCAGGGCTCACTCCGTTCTCCCTGAGTGTGGCAGAAATGCTGAGGGTTTCTGACTTCCAAGAACAGTCCACAGGTGAGATGGAGCAATGCTTTAAAAATAACCTCTCAAACTGCCTGCTGTCATACCCATTCCTTAGCACTGGGAGTGCAGATACTGACAAGCTCTATTGTGTTAGGAGCAGTTTAACCTGGAAAAATTCAAACACCAGGACTGGCCCCTGCCCCCACTGTTCCCATGAACCCACTGCTGCAGAGCAGGGCTGACTCCTTGGCAGCCACTGGGCAAAGGCCCTGCTCCCCACGGCACACTCAGCCAGCACTAACCAGAGCTCGAGCCACAGAGCTGAAGGTCTCCTAGAAAACAAAAAGGGTGGGTGTGTAGCTGAGGGGTGGGGGTGGGTCCATGAAGGGGACTCCAAGAGAAATGGCTTTGCTTTTGCTCAGAGAAGTCTGCCCTAACTTGTCACTGTCTCTTCCTCCTTCGACAGTGCCCCACGCTCAGAGAAAGCTGATGTCCAATGGCAGCTCCATCACCGAGTTCCTCCTCCTGGCATTCGCAGACACACGGGAGCTGCAGCTCTTGCACTTCTGGCTCTTCCTGGGCATCTACCTGGCTGCCCTCCTGGGCAATGGCCTCATCATCACCGCCATAGCCTGCGACCACCGCCTCTACACCCCCATGTACTTCTTCCTTCTCAACCTCTCCCTCCTTGAGCTGGGCTCTATCTCCACCACTCTCCCCAAAGCCAGGGCCAATTCCCTCTGGGACACCAGGGCCATCTCCTACTTGGGATGTGCTGCACAGGTCTTTTTCTTTCTCTTCTTGATGGTAGGGGAGTATTGTCTTCTCACTGTCATGGCCTATGACCACTACGTTGCCATCTGCAAACCCCTACACTATGGGACCCTCCTGGGCAGCAGAGCTTGTGTCCACATGGCAGCAGCTGCCTGGGGCAGTGGGTTTCTCTATGCTGTGCTGCACACTGTCAATACATTTTCAATACCTATCTGCCAAGGCAATGCACTGAATCAGTTCTTCTGTGAAATCCCCCAGATCCTCAAGCTCTCCTGCTCACACTCCTACCTCAGGAAAGCTGGGCTGCTTCTCTTTGGTTTTCCTTTATCTTCAGGGTGCTTTGTTTTCATTCTGCTGTCCTATGTGCAGATCTTCAGGGCTGTGCTGAGGATCCCGTCTAAGCACGGACAGCACAAAGCCTTTTCCATGTGCCTTCCTCACATGGCTGTGGTCTCCCTGGTTTTGATCACTGCCATGTTTGCGTACCTGAAGCCCCCCTCCATCTTTTCACCAGCTCTGGACCTGGTGCTGGCAGTGCTGTACTCGGTGGTACCTCCAGCAGTGAACCCCCTCATCTACAGCATGAGGAACAAGGAGCTCAAAGACACCCTGAAGAAACTGATTCAATTATTCTTCTGTCAGCAGCAGTAAGCTGCACGTGTCTCTTCACAAGTGATTTCCAATGTACCTCAGGAACCTCCTGTGCTTTGGGCATTTTATCTGTGATAACCAAGTTTATCCAGGAATGTCTGCATCCACACCACTTCTCCAGGGGCATGAACCCAGCCTGTCTGACCCAGAGGCCTTTGTACTTGTGTCTGGCACTACGGTACAGCTGGCCTCCTGTCTCACATCTCTGCAATAAAAGGGTGTTTCCTCAGGGCCAGTGTCTGGAGGTTGGGCTCTTCTTCCAAAGCTGAAGTGAAGGACAGGCTGCAGAAACTTCCACTTACAAAGCTGTACTGCTGTGCTCAAGTTCTCCGTGGGCTGAGGGGTGGAGGACATGGGGCCATGTGTTGGGGAACAGGCCTGGGCTGAGCCTTCACATGTACATGCCCAGTGCCCCGGGACGTGATCCCTGAATGATCAGCAGGGATCTGCCTGGGATTGTCTCCTTGTAGGTTTTGGGCACCACCACCCACTTGCCCTGCAGAGCAGCACAGCCAGCTCAGGGCCCTGCAGGGAGCACAGGGAGGGGAAGTAACGGCTGGCTAGGCCAGCATGGACACACTGCCCTGGGGAAAGGCTCTCTGGGGATGGGGAATTCCCTGGAGAAGAAGAAAGAAGCAACTCTGTGCTTACGGGGGGAAGAAATTACAAAGAGAAACTTCTTTCTGCATGCAGCAGCTTGGGGCAGGCTGTTCTGTCGCAGGGGCAGCAGGAGGAGCCTGAGGAGCCCCTGGGCCAGGAGTCTTGTGCTGCAGAGACATTTCCTCCTTGCCTTGCTTTTTGTTCATTCAGATACTTCCCAAGTATCTGGTTGCTGCTTTGACCTTCAGGAAATTAGAAACTTGCCCCATCTTTCACAAGTCAGATGAACTCCTTAATCAGTTCCTTCATTGTGTTTATAGCTATCCCTTCCTATCTCTCTGTCGAAAACAGTTCTTGTACAGCTAGCGCTGTCAGCCATCTCTACCACAGGATGTCCTACACTGTCCCACGCTTGCTCCTCTTTCCCTGCAGGCTGTCGACACACTATCCTAACTTCCCCACCTTGCTCTCACCCTCGCATGTTCCTACCTGTACTGATGCCTTTGAAACACAAAGCCATTGGCTCATCACAGACACACCCCCCTTACTACCCTGGTGACCTGTTGCACCATGGCACTCCCCTTCAAGTGACATCTCATTTTTCTTCATGCCCAGCCTCAGACGCTCAAATTTTTCCTTTCTCATGCTCTTTCCTCTACACAGGAATCCATTTCACAACTCATGTGATTCAGCCCCTTAAGTCCGTCTTGGCAGACGTCCTCTCAACCTTCTCCAGTTCCTCCCCACTCCTGCACAACATGGAGCCCCACACCAGGACACATTATTCCAGATGTGGCCACACCACTGATGAGTCAAGGGGAGAGGTAACTCCCCTGGTCTGAGTGGCCACACTCTTCCTAATTAAGGACTATATGCGGCTGGCCTTATTCGTGGTCAATATGCTCTACTGGCTCCTATAGCATCCCTTGGAGCAACTATGGCCTTCTCCTCAGGATCACTCCTCAGCCGGTCACCTCCAAGCTTGCCCTGATACACGGAGCTATTCTGCCCTGATGCAGGACTGGCCACTTCTCCTTGTAAAACCTGGTGCGGTTTCTGTTGGCCAAATCCCAGAGTTTCTCAAGGTCCCCATGAATGGAAGCTTCATTGTGTCAGCTCTTAATGTGTGTCTGTAGGTGCGAAGTAGTGAATGAATTCCTTGTTTTGCTTTGCTTGCGTGCTCGGCTTTTCCTTTACCTGTTAAACTGTCTTTATCTCAGCCCACGAGTTTTCTCACTTTTACTCTTCCAATTCTCTCCTCCATCCCAACGCGGGGGGGAGGGAGTGAGTGGCTGTGTGGTGCTTAGTTGCTGACTGGAGTTAAACCACAACAGGAGGAGTGGCTGATACACCAGCTGGTTGCCACTGCTGCTCTGAAGGACCTGGGCAGGCTGGAGAACTGGGCAGAGAGGAACCTCATGAAGTTCAAGCAAGGGAAACACAAAGTCCTGCCCCTGGGCAGGAAGAACCCCACAGACCAGTACAGGCTGGGGGCTGACTGGCTGGAAAGCAGGTTTCGAGAGAAGGACCAGGGGGCCCTGCAGGGCAACAAGCTGCCCATGAGCCAGCAGTGTGGCTGTGTGGCAAAGTAGGCCTACAGCCCCCTGGGCTCCATTCAGGAGAGGTTCGCCAGCAGGTCGAGAGAGGTGATCCTTCCCCTCTAGTCAGCACTGGGGAAGCCCCATCTGGAGTGCTGTGTCCAGTGCTGGGCTGCCCACTACAAGAGAGACATGGCCTTACTGCAGCGAGTCCAGTAAAGGGCCACAAAGATTCTGAAGTCACACAAGCATCCTTCAGGAGGAGAGCCTGAGAGAGCTGGGACTTTTTAGCCTGCAGAAGGGAAGGCTCATGGGGATCTTATCAATGTGTATCAGTACCTGATGGGAGGGAATGAAGAAGAGGGAGCCACAATCTTCTCCTGCTGCACAGTGACAGACAATGGTAGAAACTGAAGCACAATAACCTCCATCTCAATACAATAAAACAGTGCTCTACTGGAGGGTGGTTGATCACTGGAACAGGTTGCCCAGAGAGGTTGTGGAGTCTCCATCCATGGAAATATTCAAACCCCAGCTGGATCCTGTACTCGGAAACCCACTCTAGCTGATCCTGCTTGAGCAGTGGGGACTCGACTAGGCGATCTCCAGACATACCGCCAAGAAGGGTCAGAAGGGACCCATGGAGGTGTCTAGTGCTACTTATCTGCTCTGAGCAGGGAGAACATGTCAGCTAGAATGCATTGGTCAGTGCTTTCTCCAGTTGAGTTTTGAAAACCTCTGGGCCCTGCAGCCAGTACTAATCAACTATCAAGGTGATTTTTTTTCCTGTTAAACCTCATTTGAAATTTCCCTTCCTGCTTCTTGTCCTCATTGTCTCTTGTCCTCTCTTTCCCTTCCTGACTGTCAGATCCTCACCCCTACTCTGACCAAGGACAATCACAACCTACTCTCCAAATGTGGCCTCACCGGGATCCCCTGTGACTGCAGCCAGCATGTGGTGGCCAGCTCCAAGCAGAGACGCTCACTGGGGGTCCCTGCAGAGGCTCAGCGAAGGCCATGTCAAGACGCCAAGCACCTAACACCGAGGAACTATGGCGGAGCCTGTGGGCTGACACCGGGACAGAGCTGGCGGCAGAAGGGGTGAGCAGAGAAGTCCTCCAGCAGCTCCTCTGCATACCTGGTCAGGGAGTAATGCACTTGGTGGTGCTCCTGAGAGAAGATGCTGGCATGGGAGGGGAAGTACTAAGAGCTGCGGTGAGGGCTCTGGGGCTCAGAACTAGGTCTGGGGCTCCCAGCAGGCAGTGCCAGTGGCTGCAGCCCAAGAGAGCTCTGACCATGGAGAGAGCAGCAGCGGGTCTCGTCCAACTCTGGAGAGCTGCTCTGGCTGCAGAGGGGCAGCTGGGAGTGCTGGGGTCAATCTTGGCTGCCCTGCACCTCCCACCCCAGGGTGTCTTTTGAGTCCCCGGAGCAATCCCACTGACTGGGGTGACAGCCCTGCCTGCCTGGGAATGGAGGGGAATTTGGGGTTTCCATCAGCTTCTTGGAGGGTCATGGCTTTTGTTCAGATCCCTGTCCTTGTCCCTGGCTGGCCCAGCCCTGCATCCCCACAGGTGGCCCCAGAGCTCTGCCCTGCAGGCACCACTCAGGACAGAGTGCATTCAGGCCTGGGGAAACATCCTCCTGGCACACTTCCCACAACAGACCTCAGTGCCCCGTTCCCCTGTGGCCGTCTGGCTTTGACTGCTCGCCCCAGCACCCGACCCTTCCCTGCCTTGGCCATGGCCCACGTGAGGCTTTGCAGACAGCCCTGCTCTGGGGTCTGCCAGGCTCTGGGCATGTCTGAGCCCATGCAGGTCTGGGTGTTTCCCGAGTGCACACACTGAGCCCAGCAAGAGGATGGGGCTGGTCACATTTCAAAGATCAGCCCTCAGCTGCACCATGGTGAATGGCCAGGGCTGGAAATGGCTGCTAGGGGAACTAGGACTGGGGGTGACTTTGGGGTGAGGGACAGCGCATGGGGTGGAGGAGGCTGTGTCAAGGACATATGCTGGGCACAGAGACTGAGGGACAGCAGCAAACTCACAGGGCTGCTGAGTCATGCTTCCTTCAGTGCAAGCCCTGACGCAGGGTCCCAGCCTCCCTTTCGATGCCACCCTTGAGGAGGGGCGATGGCACTAAGAGATGGGTAGTTGTGAGCACCGGCCCTTCTTCATCCACTACCCAGGCCTAGTGGAGCACCAGGACAGCGAGGACTTCTGCCTCTACACCATGAACATGCTTTAGGGCACCCACAGTCTGGGCATTGTCTTGGATTAGGTGAACGCTGGTATTTTTGTCTCTGAGGCAATTTCCAGCCTAGGTCATCTCTGTTCTGAGCTCTCCCTAACCCTCTGCTGATCTACCTGGCTGTTCCTGGCCCCTTCCCCATCATCCCTGCAGGGTCCCAAGCTGGCGGTGCTGCTCTGCAGAGCCATTTGGCTGTGGTGCCTGGGGTCACAGGGTGACTCCACACTGGCCTTGCTGGTCAGGGTGGGAAGCAGCTCCAGCTGGATGGGGAGGACTGCTGCTAATCTCCCCAGTGCACTGGGGAGATCCCAGTTTATTACAGGGAGCCTGTGGGGGAGTCAGCTCCGCCCCAGTGTTAGACACACTCTTACACAGGCTCCAGGTGAGACAGAGCAGGTTCATGCCTCTGGACAAGTGAGACAAATCCAAACATTTGTCTGCGAACATGATCACCACAAGTAACAATAACGATAATGTTAATGTTAATGAGACTGGTAACAGTAACGATGATACATCAAAGCACCCATTTGGGATGGGATATCCTGGGAGTCGTTTGTGGAGAGGGATGGGGAGTTTATCACTATTGCAAAACTTTTCATGTAAGCCCTTTCCTAACTGCATCCTTGAGCTCCTGGTTCCTCATGCTGTAGGTGAGGGGGTTCACTGCTGGACGCACCACCGAGTACGGCACTGCCAGCACCAGATCCAGGGATGGGTAGGAGATGGAGAGGGGACTTCAGGTGCTGAGAAACAGGGAGACCACAGCCAGGTGAGGAGGCACATGGAAAAGGCTTTGTGCCATCCCTGCTCCGAGGGGATCCTCAGCACAGTAGTGCAGATTTTCACACGAGACCTAGGAGGGTCCCGTAGTGGGTTTTTTGAGAAGGGTTGTGCCGTCTTGAAGCGCACAGAGGCGGGGAAAGTTCTTAGCTCAGGCACAAACACTGAAGCTCTGACACCACAGGGACCCGTTATCTGACCACGGCGCAAAAGAAGCATTTTTACCTCACCACGTGCCTTCCTTGTGCTTATTTGGTTCATTGCCCTGGCACACGCCAGGAGCACAGGCACCACCGGTACTGCAGGTAAGACGTGAGCAATGCCCTGCCCACCCGCTGCCAGCTGCCTGAGGGGCCATTTGCCCCGGAAGTCACTCCCCTCTACTGGTCACGTGCCTTGTGGGTATTGCCTGGAAGGAGCGGCCACCCCTTCTGCGTTACCCGGAAGTACCTCTAACACAGAAGGCCCTTCCCCTCCATACCCAGGGGCTACCATTTTGTTATGGCTGCCATTTGGGGGCTGCCATTTTATGAATGGGGGCTGCTATTTTATGGGAGTGGGCTGCCATGTTCTTAAACATCATACTGCTCTGTGCTTGGCTGATAGCCACTGCTTGCCAGCATCAAACCCACGTGTTCTCAGGAAGTCCTATAATTGACTGGCAAAAGGACTCTCCCCTCCCTGTGCACCCAGAAGCACATCAGCAAAGGAAGCCCCCTGTCATTACGTACAGGGAGGCTGCCACTTTTCGCAGCCTCATTCCCCACATGTTTTCATGCTGCATCGTGGTTGGGTGGCAGCCATTTTTTGACACCATCATACCCCCATGTTCTCATGCAGCCCTGTGACTGGCTGCCTGCCTGCTTTGGACAAGGAAGTGCTCAGATATAAAAATATATACCTGTATTACAATATATACATTTTTAGAAATATATGTGTGAGTGTACAAATATGTATAAATATACTTTTATTTATTTATCAATATATACGGTATTTTAAATATATATACCTTTCTATACATGTATGTATGTGTATACATTTATATATATATTTATTTTTATTTATATAAAAACATTTATAAAGCCAGAAAAATTAAATATATATAGCCATTATCACATAGGTATAAAATGGAGAAAGCCTTCTTTAATAAGAGCTAATGAATGAAGAATTAGAGTTTAAATGTGAATAGAAAGAAAATTACAAGGGTGGGTCGAGGTCCCCCACTTTACCAGGCTGCAGAAGAAGCCCAGACATGTTGTGGGGGGAACTTCAAGGCAGTGGGAACATGCCTGAGGGCTGCGACCCCCTCCCAGGAGGCCACCAAGGGCCCTCCACACAAATCCTGTTAACAGACAAAGAAGAGCCCAATCCTGGGAAGTGGCCTAGGAGGCCCCAACATCCCAGACCAGCTCAGCAGGATGGCCACGCAGGGTTACTGGGGCAGCCTCTGAGCTTTTCTTGGTGCCGCAAGACACAGGCAATGCTGTCTGCGAACATGGAAAACCAGGACAAAATGCCAACTTCAGAAGAATATGCGCATGGGGACCATATGGAAAAGACCCAAAGAGGATCTCAAAAAAGACCACGAGAAGCAGAAGAAACAGCCAGTGAGCCCATGAACCGCAAAGTGGATTTCGAGGTGCCAAACAGAGGCAGGGTGGTAGTGGGGAACTCCCTTTCCCCATGGGTGTGGGGGATCTCACAGCTACCTGCAAGACCACTGTGTGGTGCAGAGTGATGCTATTTAGATTTCCTTGTCCTTAGGTTGATAACCTGATGGAATGTTTCAAAAAGCTCTGGCTGAGTGAGTGAGGGGAGAAGTCAGGAGTGTGCTGGCACTTGTCCAGGTCCACCTGAGCCACACCAGCCAAAGCCAGTATGCTGTGTGTATGTCATGTGAAAGGATGGGGAAGGGGGTGAGGGGTGGTGGATGTAATGTACATTTGTATTGAATACTGTAGGACCTGAGCAGGATGCAACTGGTGTGGAAGAAGGGGTGGAGATTGTACTGGGTGTGGCTGGGACGGAGTTAATTTTCTTGTTAGCAGCCCCTATGGTGCTGTGCTTTGCCTTGGTGGCCAAAACAGTGTTGAGAACACACTGACATTGGAGCTATTGCTGAGCAGTGCTTGCACAGCGTCAAGGCCTTCTCTCTTTCTCACTCGCCTCCCACAGCAAGAAGGCTGGGAGGGGACAAAGCCAGGACAGCTGACCCCAGCGAACCAAAGGGATATTCCACACTGTATGACATCATGGTCAGCAGTAAAACTGGGGAGGGAGTGTGTATTCTTTGCTGAGAGACTGGCTTGGCATCAATCTCCTGCTGTGAGTGATTACTTCTCCACTTATTAAACTGTCTTTATCTTGACCCATGAGACTTTTTTCCTGGCTTTTGCCCTTCCAGTTCCCTCCCCCATCCCACAGGTGGGGAGTGAGCAAGTGACTGGGTGGGGGCTGCCACATGGGGTCACCCCACCACACGAGCACAGAGCAAATAGGTTGGTATGTGCTTGTGAGGTCACTGGTGCCTGAGGAGATCATAGGCTGGGAGCTGGCACATGGCCTGTGGAAGTGTTGTGAGATTCCTGATACCTGAGTAGCTGATAGGCCAAGAGCAGGCACATGGCTTGTGTCGGAGCTTGTGAGGTCACTTGTGCCTTGATATCTCATAGGTGAGCAGATAGCAAGTAGGTGGATATGTGGTGGTCAGGTCACTGGTGCCTGAGTAGCTGATAGGGAGGAGGGAGACACATGGCTTGGGTATGTACTTGTGATGTCACTCTTGGCTGAATAGCTGATAAACCTTGATCAGGAGCATGGCCCTTACAGGTGCTTGTGAGGTCACCGGAGGCAGAGTACCTCAACAGCAAGGACATGGCAAACGGGTGTATAGGTTCCTGTGAGGTCACTGGTGCCTGAGAAGCTGATAGGGCAGGAGCAGGCATCTGACACTGTACTGGTTTTAGATGGGATAGAATTAACTTTCTATTTAGTGAAATAGTGAGTGAGCGACTGTGTGGGAGGTAGCTGCTGGCCAGGGTTAATCCACAACAGGTATGTGTAGGTTGTTTTGAGGTCACTGGTGCCTGAGAAGCTGATAGGCAGGAGCAGGCCCATGGCTTGCGTCTGTGCTTCTGAGGTCACTCATGCCTGAGTAGCTCACAGGCCTGGAGTAGGCCCATGGCATGTGTAGGTGCTTCTAATGTCACTGCTGCCTGAGTAGCTGATAGGGCAGGAGCAGGCCCACAGTTTCTGCAGGTGGTTTTGAAGTGATTGGTGTCTGAATAAGGATAGGCCAGGAGCAGGCCAATATCAGCTGTAGATGCTATGGCATCACCTGTGGCTGAATAGCAGATAGGCCAGGAGCATGCACTTAGCTGTGTATGAGCTTGTGATGTCGCTGGTGCCTGAGTAGCTGATAGGGCAGAAGCTGGCACATAGTTTGTGTAGGTGCTTCTGATGTCACCAAGTCAATATTTAGACCACAACCAAATATGGGGTTTTGGAAGAACCATCATTAGCAGCAGCAGTCCATACACGCACACACACGTGTGACAGTGTAACAACTCATGAGCACACAGCGGTTGCAGTAGGAGGGGTGTGAGGTCACCGTCAGTATAACCCATGAGTACACAGCAGTGGCCGTAGGAGGGTGTGAGGTAACGTCACAGATGACACCCCAGTCTGTGGGACTCGGTGCAGAGCAGCCGTGTGCCCCATCAGAAGGGCAAGACAGGGAACGGGATCTGCCGTGCCCTGTGTCTGCAAGGCTGAAGGAGCAGTCCCTGCAGCCCTGGCTGGAGCAGTCGGGGTGGGGGTGGCTCGGGGCACCGCAGGGATGTGCCTGGGCACGGTGCCAGGAGGAAACCACAGGCTTCCTGCCCGGGCGCTGTGGGGGGAGCACGGAGAGCGCTGTGAGACCACATGGGCTGTGGTTTGTGCACCTGCAGGCTGCAGCTCCCGAGCCACCCGCGGGGAATAACGGCCCCTCGGTGACATGTCAAGAGGCAGGGATACATCTGAGCCTCTGGGCTGCGTGTCAGCTGCCAGGGAAGGGACATGTCCCAGCTCCAGCTCATTTCAAGGGACCTTCGATGGGGCTCTCCAGGGAGGAACGGGCAAGCTAGCACTCCTGGGATGGGGCTCTGGCCTGAGCTAGGGCCCTTTCCCAGCTGCTGCTCCCAGCACAGCAGGATCTGAAGCAGGGGCAGGGGCTGTTTCCTTCCCTTCCTGACACAGCCCCTGGTGCAGTCCCAGCCCTGTGGTTCCCATGGCACGGGGACGGCTGGACACTCGCACCTTGGGCTGTTGGATGTGCCCGGTATAGGAGATGCTCAGTGCTCCTGGTCCACACAGCAGGGTTCAAGGCATGAAAAATCCATTTTCCCCCACTACAGCCGGCCCTGTCCTGTGACGCACCGCCACCACAGTGACGTGACACCTGCAGTGGAGCCATCCCTCATATATGGTCATGAATGGCGCTGGAGAAGTTCATTGGAGGGCTGGGCTGTGTCGGAGGGGAGATAGCTCCCGATAATGTCTAAAAAGGTGCTGCTGCTTTGATTGGCTCCTCCTGTAGCTGGGCTGGCATCTGCAGAGATATATTGCCCTCTCGTCATCATTGTCCCCATGAGTCCACAGGAGCTGTGGCAGGGAGTGTGGCGCAGCAGGGATGTGCTGGCAGGGCAGGAGGCTCAGGATGGGCCGAGAGGGAGTCCTGTCCCCTCAGATGCTGTGGCTGCTGCTCTGGGTACAGCTGTGCAGGGGTAAGTGCTGACTGCCTTGTCCCACAGCCCAGGGCCAGGGGCTACCAGGGTGGTCATCAGGATCCGCCTGGGAATGGGGTTTCTTTGCAGGTGCTACTGAGACGAGGGGCAGAAGGGGCTCAAGTCCATGGAGCCTGTGCCTTTCCCTGTGCCCATGTGGGTGGGAGAGAGTATCTCCTTTTCCAGGGCTCCAGTGTTTAGGACAGCCTGTGCCTGGCTGCATTCATAGACGGCCTGTCGTGGGGTACCCTTTTGGGACCCCCTGTTGCCCAGCACTGTGCCTCTGGAGCCAGTGGTGGCCTAGCTGGTGATGGCAGCCCCCAGAGATCCCCAGAGCACTGCCAACCTCTGGGTAGCCTGGAGGGTTTGTGTGCTGCTCACTGCCCCCTTGTTCCAGGGGAGCTCTGACCCCATGAGGGCAGTGTGTACCCCACAGAGAGACTGACGCCAGGGATGAGGAGAGGACATGGGCTGGGGAATCCTCGGATTTGTCTCGGTGCTCCCTGGGAACTCAAAAAGCCATGGGGTGGGTTTGGATGGTGGTGGGGCAGGTGGTTTGCACAGGAAGCTGCAGGCCTGGGTACACAGGGCTGTTGAGGGGGTGCTGGGCTGGGGAGGAACGGGTGCCCAGTGCAGGGCTGGGCAGATATGGGTGGGGGGCATGTGGCCATTGGTGTGGGAAGAGGTGCCTTGTGCAGTGGGATGGCATGTGATGCCCAGAATGGACCCCCACACTGCACTGGGGACAGCCTAGAGGGGAGTGGGCTCCCACCCCATTACCTCTGACTTGGCCCAGGTAGGGGGTTCCCCCAGACCTGCAGTGCTGGGGCTTGGCACTCTCCTGACCCGCCCCATGTTGATGTTCAAAGGTGCTGCGGAGGTGAGGCTGGCGGATGGTGGCAGGCGCTGTGCTGGGAGAGTGGAGGTGAAACAAGAGGGCCAGTGGGGACCGTGTGTGATGACTACTGGAGTATGAATGATGCGGCAGTGGTTTGTAAGCAGCTGGACTGTGGGTCTGCTGTTGGAGCTCCTCAGTACGCACACTTTGGGCAAGGATCTGGCCCCATTTGGATGGATGATGTTGGCTGTAATGGCACCGAGTCTGCCCTGTCTGACTGCAAACACGCAGGATGGGGTAAAAATAACTGTGATCATGGTGAGGATGCTGGAGTGATGTGTTCAGGTAAGGGGTCAGTCTTTTGCCTAGCTTTGGGGCTGGGATGGGGGAAGGGACCTGCCTGTGCCCTCAGGGAGCAACAAGCAGATGCTGGAGCTGGGTCCAGTGTGGCCAAGCACACTGCCAAGCTGGGACTGTCATTGCTGATATAACTGATTCCCAGGGAAAGGCCAGGGGGAGCCTACCCCCGAGGTGAACTAAGTCTGCCACGCTGTCTCAGCCCCGCCTCAGTTGGTGTCTTGGGCTGCAGATGAATCCTCCATCCCTGACCCAGGGTGTCCATTGGGCTTCATCAACCTCCACCCATTCTGCCAGTTCCCAGCCAACAATGCTGAGGGTCCCTTTGCTGGAAACACCAGGTGGGACTTGCTTAGCACCCCAGGTCTTGGAGGACTGGCATGAGATGGCTGGTCACGCTAGGTTATTCCCCCTCACAGATATGAGTACCTTGACTGAACTGAAGGGACTTTTCAGAAAGGATGAGTGCTGGGCCCTGGGCAAAGGAGCAGGGTGGCCACAAAGCCCTTCGCTGCCTGTCCCAAGGGCTCAGCTGTGTGGTCAAACAGTGTGAGGCCTCAGGGCTTGGTGGCTGCTTGACCCTGGCTGCTCCCTCCCACATCAGCACACTCACAGGCTGGCAGTGGGAAATCCCTGGGGCTGTGACAGCCCCGCGGGACATGACCCTGTGCAGGCAGCACTGACCCACTGCCCAATCTCTCCTGCCTGCCCACGGCTCCCCACACTGCCCCATGACACGGGGACTTTGGCAGCACTTCCTGATCCTCATGAGTGCGTGCTGTTACCCTCTGAGTAAGCGTGAGGCCAGGGGGTCATGCAAGTCTCCAGCCCCTCTGTCCGGCCATTGGCTTTGGACCTGTGCACCTCCAGGCAGAGCAGTGTGTCCCTGGCTGAGGACACCCCTCCAAACAGGTATCGGAGGGGTCTGGACAGGCTCCAGCCATGATAACCATTTCTGTGCTCTGTGACATCTCCCACCTAAAAGGAACCTCCCAATCCTCAGGAACAGCCCTGGGATCAGGGTGGCTTCTGGTTGCCTCAGGGTGATGGTCTTGCCTGGCCTGAAGCTCTGCAGGGGCTGAGCAGGCTGCAGCAGTCAGTATCATCTGGGCCACTTCTCCTGGACCTGAACTGCTCCCACCACTGTGGTGCTGGGGGGACCATGCCGGGCAGCACAGGGCACCTTGTGTGGGAGCAATTTGTCTGAGCAGTACCTGTGGCTGTGAGTCTGCAACAGACACATACCCTCGAGTGCTGTGATGGTGTAGAGAAGGGGTGCAGGAGGGCCTGGATGTGTTTGTGTCACCAACACTCCCCCAACAGCTTCCTCTGGGATGTGCAATGGGCAGTTTGGTCACAGCTTCCTTGGAGGTAATGCAGGATGTGGGCATCTAACTGCCAGAGGGCTCTGGGAACTGCCAGGTGTTTGGGTTTCTTCCAGGATTTGTCCGTCTGGTGGAAGGGAAGAGCCGCTGCTCAGGACGTGTGGAGATCCATGACGGGGACCAGTGGAAAACTGTCTGTGCTTCACACTTTGGTGCCAAAGCTGCTGACGTGGTCTGCAGGGAGTTGCAGTGTGGCAGAGCCCTGCCTGTCACTGAGGCAGCTCACTTTGGAGAAGGGATCAGTGCCACGTGGGATGGAGAGCTGCAGTGTGTGGGGAATGAATCCCTCCTCATCTCCTGCCCCAGGGGGTCCTCCAGGGAGCAGCCCTGCACCCACGCAAACAGCGCTGTTGTCACCTGCACACGTAAGGACTCAGGGAAGTGTGTTGAACACTGGGGTGAGCTCCAGCCTGAGGGGAGGCAGGTTGTGGGTGTGGGGACAAGGGAAGTGGGGTGTCTGTTCCCACAGGCTGGCAGAGAGGTGACCTTCCTGGGGGATCCTAGACAAGGGAGGGCTGGGCTGATGCCCAGGGCCAAGGAGGGGGCATGCGTTGGGAGGGCTCACTGGGATCATCGTGTCGTTCTGCAGGGGACACAGCAAGACCTGAAGGCAGAGGATAAGCTGGGAGGAGCCCGGGGCAGGCTGTGGTCCAGGGCAGCTGGGGGCCCTGGGGAGAAGCAGCAGTGTGTGCTTGGGGGAGCCCTGGGGGGGCAGGTCTCTTCTCAGGGTGCTGGGTGGGGAGGAGCAGGTGCCCTAGGTGGGCATGGGCCAGGGGCAGGTGGCAGCTGGCCGTTGGGGTAGAAGGAGGTGCCAAAGGCTGTGGGGCCACAAATGACCCAGCAGGGCCACAACTGCACACCCCCAGCCTTGCGCAGTCCGTGGGGATAGAAGGGACTCCTGCACTGCCCCGGGGACAGCCTGGAGGGGAGTGGGCTCCCACCTTGGCACCTCTGACTCCACCCGGGCAGGGGTTCCCCCAGACCCCCAGTGCTGGGGCTCGGCACTGTTCTGACTGTCCTGTGTCAGTGTTTGAAGGTGCTGTGGAGGTGAGGCTGGTGGATGGTGGCAGGCGCTGTGCTGGGAGAGTGGAGGTGAAACAAGAGGGCCAGTGGGGACCGTGTGTGGTCACTACTGGGACATGGACGATGCGGCAGTGGTTTGTAAGCAGCTGGACTGTGGGTCTGCTGTTGGAGCTCCTCAGTACGCACAATTTGGGCAAGGATCTGGCCCCATTTGGATGGATGACGTTGGCTGTAATGGCACCGAGTCTGCCCTGTCTGACTGCAAACACGCAGGATGGGGTGAACATAACTGTGCTCACACTCTCGACGCTGGAGTGACATGTTCAGGTAAGGAGACAGCCTGTACTCCACCTTGGGGCCAGGGTGGGGGAAGGGACCTGGGTGTGCCCTCAGGGAGCAAGAAGGTGTCGTGGTTTAACCCCAGCCGGCAGCTAAGCACCACGCAGCCGCTCGCTCACTGCCCCCCCACCCCTGGGATGGGGGAGAGAATCAGGAAAAAAACCTCGTGAGTTGAGATAAAGACAGTTTAATAGGACAGAAAGGAATGAAAAACAATGATAATGATAATAATAATATGACAATAGTAATACTAAAAGAATTAAACTATACAAAGCAAGTGGTGCACAATGCAATTGCTCACCACTCGTTGACCGATGCCCAGTTAGTTCCCGAGCCGCGATCCCCCCTCCCAGCCAGCTCCCCCAGTTTATATACTGGGCATGATGTCATGTGGTATGGAATAGCTCTTTGGCCAGTTTGGGTCAGCTGTCCTGGCGGTGTCCCCTCCCAGCTTCTTCTGCCCCTCCAGCCTTCTTGCTGGCTGGGCATGAGAAGCTGAAAAATCCTTGACTTAGTATAAACACTACTTAGCAACAACTAAAATCATCAGTGTGTTATCAACGTTATTTTCCTACTAAATCCAAAACACAGCACTATACCAGCTACTAGGAAGAAAATTAACTCTGTCCTAGCCGAAACCAGGACAGTATCCACCCCTTATTCTATACCGTCTACATCATGTCCAGGTCCCACACTTTCCAATGCATTTTCAATTAATCACCACCACTTTTGCTGCCTTTTAATACATATACACACAGATATCATTCCCTTAATGTATAAGCCTTTAAAATGTCCATTTAAAATGTTCGTTGCGTTCATTCAGTCCATGACTTTGGACTCCATCTATCATAACAGTCTGTCTGGGCAGGAGGGATGGTGTGAAGTCCGCTCAGTCAGCAGAGCAGGATCCGGCTTTGGTGCAGTACAGCGGGCAGATGACATTGGGCGCAGCAGGAGGATGGTGTGTAGTGTTGGATTGTTGCATGCTGCAGTCAGTCCTGGTTCCATCACTACTGCACTTCACTTGGTTTTATCAAAGTTCATTCTTTATTAATCTAGATAGTTCTTACTGTAATACTGTTGATATAGCATATAACAACTATAGTAATGATGACATACAGTGGCAGGGTTATATAGCAATTAACATAATACAATTTAATTCACTGGCTATTCTCACCTAAAATCAAATCCCCTTGAGGCACACATCGGACTTCCCCGTCTTTCCGCATCACCCACCAAGTGCATCCAGGTCCTTGAGCAAAAGCAATCCCACGAATGGGTTTTCCTTTGCCTGAGGCAGGAGTAACCCAGACTGTCTTCCCTAGCATATTTTTTATGTGCACTACAGGGACCTTATCCCCTTCTACAGTACGTAAAAGTTCTGACTGGGCAGGGCCAGCCCGATTGGCAGATCCTCTAGTGTTGACTAACCAGGTGGCCTTTGCTAGATGTGTATCCTAATGTTTAAAGGTCCCACCACCCATTGCTCTCAGTGTAGTCTTTAACAACCCATTATATCGCTCGATTTTCCCAGAGGCTGGTGCATGATAGGGGATGTGATACACCCACTCAATGCCGTGCTCTTTGGCCCAGGTGTCTATAAGATTGTTCCAGAAATGAGTCCCGTTGTCTGACTCAATTCTTTCTGGGGTATCGTGTCGCCATAAGATTTGCTTTTCAAGGCCCAGGATAGTGTTCCGGGCAGTGGCATGGGGCACGGGATATGTTTCCAGCCATCCGGTGGTTGCTTCCACCATTGCAAGCACATAGCGCTTGCCTTGGCAGGTTTGTGGGAGTGTGATATAGTCAATCTGCCAGGCTTCTCCATATTTATATTTCAGCCATCGTCCCCCATACCAAAGAGGCTTTAACCGCTTGGCTTGCTTAATTGCAGCGCATGTTTCACATTCATGGATAACCTGTGCGATAGTGTCCATGGTCAGGTCCACCCCTCGATCACGAGCCCATCTATATGTTGCGTCTCTTCCCTGATGACCTGAGGTGTCATGGGCCCACCGAGCTAAAAATAATTCACCCTTATGTTGCCAATCCAGATCCACCTGAGCTACTTCAATCCTAGCAGCCTTGTCTACCTGTTGATTGTTTTGATGTTCTTCAGTGGCCCGGCTCTTGGGTACGTGGGCATCTACATGACGTACTTTCACAACCAGGTTCTCTAGCCGGGCAGCAATATCTTGCCACAATGGGGCAGCCCAGATGGGTTTACCTCTGCGTTGCCAGTTACTCTGCTTCCATTGCTGCAACCACCCTCACAGAGCATTTGCCACCATCCATGAGTCAGTATAGAGATAAAGTATTGGCCATTTTTCTCGTTCAGCAATGTCTAAAGCCAGCTGGATGGCTTTCACCTCTGCAAACTGACTCGATTCACCTTCTCCTTCTGCAGTTTCTGCAACTTGTCGTATAGGACTCCATACAGCCGCCTTCCACCTCCGATGCTTTCCTACAATGCGACAGGACCCATCAGTGAACAGGGCATATTGCCTCTCATTTTCTGGCAGTTTATTATACAATGGGGCCTCTTCAGCACGTGTTACCTCCTCCTCTGGTGATATTCCAAAATCTTTGCCTTCTGGCCAGTCTGTGATCACTTCCAGAATTCCTGGGCGACTAAGGTTTCCTATTCGACTTCGTTGTGTGATCAGTGCAATCCACTTACTCCATGTAGCATCAGTTGCATGATGTGTAGAAGGGACCTTCCCTTTGAACATCCAGCCTAGCACTGGCAGTCAGGGTGCCAACAGGAGCTGTGTTTCAGTACCAACCACTTCTGAAGCAGCTCGAACACCTTCATATGCTGCTAATATCTCCTTTTCAGTTGGAGTATAGCGGGCCTCAGATCCTCGATATCCCCGACTCCAAAACCCTAGAGGTCGACCTCGGGTCTCCCCAGGCGCTTTCTGCCAGAGGCTCCAGGTAGGGCCATTCTCCCCGGCTGCGGTGTAGAGCACATTTTTAACATCTGGTCCTGCCCGGACCGGCCCAAGGGCTACTGCATGAACTATCTCCCGTTTAATCTGTTCAAAGGCTTGTTGTTGCTCAGGGCCCCATTTAAAATCGTTCTTCTTCCGGGTCACTTGATAGAGAGGGCTTACAATCATACTGTAATTTGGAATATGCATCCTCCAAAAACCTACAACACCTAAGAAAGCTTGCGTTTCCTGTTTACTAGTCGGTGGAGACATAGCTGCTATTTTGTTGATCACATCCATTGGGATATGACGACGTCCGTCTTGCCATTTTATTCCTAAAAACTGAATCTCCTGTGCGGGTCCCTTCACCTTACTCTGTTTTATGGCAAAACCGGCTTTCAGAAGGATTTGGATTATTTTCTTCCCTTTCTCAAAAACTTCTTCTGCTGTGCTGCCCCATACAATGATGTCATCAATGTACTACAGGTGTTCTGGAGCTCCACCTTTTTCCAGTGCATTTTGGATTAGTCCATGGCAAATGGTGGGGCTGTGTTTCCACCCCTGGGGCAGTCGATTCCAGGTGTACTGGACGCCCCTCCAAGTGAAAGCAAACTGTGGCCGGCACTCTGCTGCCAAAGGGATTGAGAAAAATGCATTAGCAATATCAATTGTGGCGTACCACTTGGCTGCTTTTGACTCCAGTTCATATTGAAGTTCTAGCATGTCTGGCACAGCAGCACTCAGTGGTGGCGTGACTTCATTCAGGCCACGATAGTCCACTGTTAGTCTCCATTCTCCATTAGACTTTCACACTGGCCATATGGGGCTGTTAAAGGGTGAGCGAGTCCTGCTGATCACTCCTTGGCTCTCCAGTCGATGAATCAGCGTATGGATGGGAATCAGGGAGTCTCAGTTGGTGCGATATTGCCGCCGGTGCACCGTTGTGGTAGCGATCGGCACCTGTTGTTCTTCAACCCTCAGCAACCCCACAACCGAAGGGTCCTCAGAGAGACCAGGCAAGGTGGACAACTGTTCAATTCCCTCCATCTCCAAGGCAGCTATACCAAAAGCCCACCAATACCCCTTTGGGTCTTTAAAATACCCTCTCCTGAGATAGTCTATGCCAAGGATGCATGGGGCCTCTAGGCCAGTCACAATGGGGTGTTTCTGCCACTCATTCCCAGTTAGGCTTATTTCAGCCTCCAATACAGTTAGCTGTTGAGATCCCCCTGTCACACCAGAGATACAGATGGGTTCTGCCCTTTTATAACTTGATGGCATTAGAGTACACTGTGCACCGGTATCCACTAGAGCCTTATACTCCTGTGGGTGTGATGTGCCAGGCCATCGAATCCACACAGTCCAATAAACCCGGTTGTCCCTTTCCTCCACCTGGCTGGAGGCAGGGCCCCTCTAATCCTGGTCAGAGTATTTGTTACTCACTTCTTGTAAAAATGACTTAGAGGTCCCTTCAAGAGGCTCAGAAGACCTTCTACTTTGTCTGGAAACCGGAGTGGCATCTTTCCTGGAAGAATCCCCTTTTCTGGTTGTTTTTCCTTTCAATTCACGTACCCGTGCATCTAGGACCGAGGTAGGTTTTCTATCCCACTTCCTCATGTCCTCTCCGTGGTCACGCAGGTAAAACCACAGGGTACCCCGTGGTGTATACCTTCTATATTCTCTCTCTTGATCAGAGGAATGCTCACTCCTAATAGCTGAGATATTGGTCTGTACAGGTGGGGAGTAGGAGGTTTTGATCAGTTCGATCAGTTCTTCGGACTTTTCGGACAGTTTTTCCACAGCCGAGACACAGGCTCGTAGGGATGAAGAGAGATTTTCTTCATATTGCCGGAGTTGGCGAGCCATTTCATCCACTGTCGGTGCCTCTTCATCTTTCCAAGTTAGTACTGCCAATGGGTTGGCATACGATGATGGTGCGCTCCGTACAAACTTCTGCCACATGGGTCGTGTGCATTGAACTTCATCTGGATCTCTGGGTAATTGTAAACTGTCCGGGTCATAATAAATCATCTCTAGCACGGCTAATTCCCTCAGGTACTGAATACCTCTTTCCATGGTAGTCCACTTGCCTGGTTGACATATAACATCTTCCTTGAAGGGATACCTTTCCTTCACACTTGACAGGAGTCGCCTCCAGAGGCTGAGGGCTTGTGTCCCTTTTCCAATCGCCTTATCAATGCCACCTTCCCTAGCAAGTGATCCCAGCTGCTTGGCTTCCTTACCCTCTAATTCCAGGCTACTAGCCCCATTGTCCCAGCATCGGAGCAGCCAGGTGATAATGTGCTCACCTGGACGACGGCTGAAATCTTTTCGCATATCCCGCAGCTCACTCAGGGATAGAGATCGGGTGATTACTTCTGGTTCTGCCTCTTCCTCCTGTTCTCGTGATGGCCCTGGTTCATCTTCATCCTTCGCTAAACGAACTGATTTTTTTGTATATTTCTTCTTCTGTATAGGAGCGACTGATATTGGCACAGGTTGGTTCTCTGGTTCAGCCGCAGTGCCTGTTGCAGGGGTCGGAGTAGCCGCAGCGCCTGTCGCAGGGGTCGGAGTAGCCGCAGCGCCTGTCGCGGGGGTCGGAGTAGCCGCAGCGCCTGTCGCGGGGTTAGGAGTAGCTGCAGCGCCTGTCGCGGGGGTCGGAGTAGCTGCAGTATCTGTTGTGGGGGCTGGAGTAGCCGCCTTGCGTGTCGCTGGGGTTGCAGTAGCCGCTGCGTCTGTTGCAGGGGTTGGAGTAGCCGCAGTATCTGTCGGTCTGTTTTCCCTCCCTTCCCCCTGAGAGTGCTGCACAGTATCGAGCAGTGTTTGGTAGATGCTAGCCAGGGCCCAGCACAGTGCGATAAGTTGTGCCTCTTTGGAATCGCCACAGCATTTTCCTTTCAGATAGTCTATCACTTTATCAGGGTCCTGTAGTTGTTCGGGAGTGAAGTTCCAAACCATTGGAGGTGAGAAGTTCTCTAGATACCTGCCCATTTTCTCCCACATGCCATGCCACCCATGGCTATTAAGCCTCGGGGCAGATTTCCGAAAGGTATTCTTAAACAGTTGTTTAACCTTAAACAAGACCTGGAACACATTCAGGAGACATAACAATAGGAACATGCTGGTTTGAACATCCCAAGGATATTCAAAATTCTCAAGAGCTACTGTAATTTGCCTGGAGGAGAAGGGGAAGCTGAAGAAATGTGTCTCCCCTGTGGCTTGGCTCTCCGATGAGAAAAGGTACAAGGTGTAATTATTAATAGTTTCTGATAGACGGCTCCCGAAGTACGGAGATGACGGCAATGCTGAGTACAAATACCAGATTAGTTTCACGAGCAGCAATTCTATCGTATCGTAAGCCAGTGTTACAAAGTAGAACAACATGATAACTCTGGCCCAGTTCTCACGGGTGATAAACAGCACAACAGGGAGCATATACTGCAAGTAAGGTATTACATACTGCACCTTTAAGAACAAGTGCACCAACTTTGAGAGCAAATACATCAACATTGTGACCAGCAACTATTGAACTAATATAATGTATGTTTATAATAAATTTGTTCTAACACATTCCAGTCAGATTTGTCGTTATCTCAACCCGTCGTGCCCCACGTTGGGCGCCAAAAAGGACTGTCGTGGTTTAACCCCAGCCGGCAGCTAAGCACCACGCAGCCGCTCGCTCACTGCCCCCCCACCCCTGGGATGGGGGAGAGAATCAGGAAAAAAACCTCGTGAGTTGAGATAAAGACAGTTTAATAGGACAGAAAGGAATGAAAAACAATGATAATGATAATAATAATATGACAATAGTAATACTAAAAGAATTAAACTATACAAAGCAAGTGGTGCACAATGCAATTGCTCACCACTCGTTGACCGATGCCCAGTTAGTTCCCGAGCCGCGATCCCCCCTCCCAGCCAGCTCCCCAGTTTATATACTGGGCATGATGTCATGTGGTATGGAATAGCCCTTTGGCCAGTTTGGGTCAGCTGTCCTGGCGGTGTCCCCTCCCAGCTTCTTCTGCCCCTCCAGCCTTCTTGCTGGCTGGGCATGAGAAGCTGAAAAATCCTTGACTTAGTATAAACACTACTTAGCAACAACTAAAATCATCAGTGTGTTATCAACGTTATTTTCCTACTAAATCCAAAACACAGCACTATACCAGCTACTAGGAAGAAAATTGACTCTGTCCTAGCCGAAACCAGGACACAAGGGGACGCCAGAGCAGGGCTCAGTGATGCTGGTCTAACTGCTGAGCTGGGACGATCATTGCTGATGTCCCCGGTCCCTGGGGAAAGCCCAGAGGGAGCCTACCCCAGGGTGAACTAACCTTGCCACAGTGCCTCAGTCCCCCTCAGTCAGTATCTTGGGCTGCAGATGAATCCTCCGTCCCTGCCCCGAGTGTCCACTCATCTCCACCCATTCTGCCAGTTCCCAGCCAACAATGCTGAGGGTCCCTTGCTGGAGAAAGCAGGGGGACTTGCTTGGCACTCCACACCTTGGAGGAACAGCATGAGATGGCTGGTCCTCCTGGGTCATTCCCCTTCACAGGCATGAGTACCTCAAGTGAATCAAAAGGGCTTTTCAGAGAGCATGAGTGCTGGGCTTGAGGAGTGGAGCAGGGTGGCACACAGACGTTTGCTGCCTGTCCCCAGGGCTCAGCTGTGTGGTCAAACAGTGCGAGGCCTCAGGGCTTGGTGGCTGCTTGACCCTGGCTGCTCCCTCCCACATCAGCACACTCACAGGCTGGCAGTGGGAAATCCCTGGGGCTGTGACAGCCCCGCGGGGCATGACCCTGTGCAGGCAGCACTGACCCACTGCCCAATCTCTCCTGCCTGCCCATGGCTCCCCACACTGCCCCATGACATGGGGCTTTGGCAGCACTTCCTGATCCTCATCAGTGCGTGCTGTTACCCTCTGAGTAAGCGTGAGGCCAGGGGGTCATGCAAGTCTCCAGCCCCTCTGTCCGGCCATTGGCTTTGGACCTGTGCACCTCCAGGCAGAGCAGTGTGTCCCTGGCTGAGGACACCCCCTCCAAACAGGTATCGGAGGGGTCTGGACAGGCTCCAGCCATGATAACCATTTCTGTGCTCTGTGACATCTCCCACCTAAAAGGAACCTCCCAATCCTCAGGAACAGCCCTGGGATCAGGGTGCGCTTCTGGTTGCCTCAGGGTGATGGTCTTGCCTGGCCTGAAGCTCTGCAGGGGCTGAGCAGGCTGCAGCAGTCAGTATCATCTGGGCCACTTCTCCTGGACCTGAACTGCTCCCACCACTGTGGTGCTGGGGGGACCATGCCGGGCAGCACAGGGCACCTTGTGTGGGAGCAATTTGTCTGAGCAGTACCTGTGGCTGTGAGTCTGCAACAGACACATACCCTCGAGTGCTGTGATGGTGTAGAGAAGGGGTGCAGGGGGGCCTGGATGTGTTTGTGTCACCAACACTCCCCCAACAGCTTCCTCTGGGATGTGCAATGGGCAATTTGGTCACAGCTTGCTTGGAGGTGATGCAGGATGTGGGCATCTAACTGCCAGAGGGCTCTGGGAACTGCCAGGTGTTTGGGTTTCTTCCAGGATTTGTCCGTCTGGTGGAAGGGAAGAGCCGCTGCTCAGGACGTGTGGAGATCCATGACGGGGACCAGTGGAAAACTGTCTGTGCTTCACACTTTGGTGCCAAAGCTGCTGACGTGGTCTGCAGGGAGCTGCAGTGCGGCAGAGCCCTGCCTGTTGCTGAGGCAGCTCACTTTGGAGAAGGGATCAGTGCCACGTGGGATGGAGAGCTGCAGTGTGTGGGGAATGAATCCCTCCTCATCTCCTGCCTCAGAGGGTCCTCCAGGGAGCAGCCCTGCACCCACGCAGACAGCGCTGTTGTCACCTGCACACGTAAGGACTCAGGGAGACGGGGGCTGTGCCAGGGGTCGGGGAACAGAGCAAGGAATGTGCTCGGCTGGGTGTGGGGACAGGAGGGATGATGGCATTGTCTGCAGCATGAAAATAGTTGAGAAGGAGAAGAAAGGCATGCTGTTCCTCTGGCCTCTCCCCCAGCTCCTGAGGGTACAAGAGCACCAATCCACCCTCTCTCCTCCTCCTCTGTCCCCAGAGTACACAGGGTTCAGGCTGGTGAACGGCAGCACAGCGTGTGCGGGAAGGTGGAGGTCCAGGTGCTGGGGACCTGGGGGACCCTCTGTGCCTCCCGCTGGGATCTCTCGGATGCCCACGTTCTCTGTCATCAACTCAACTGTGGGTTTGCTGAGGCCATTCCTGGAGGAGAGCATTTTGGGAGAGAGACTGGCCCTGTCTGGAGAGACTCCTTCCACTGTGACGGGACTGAAGCCCACCTGGCACAGTGCCCAGTGATCACCCTGGGGGCCTCACCATGCTCTGACGGGAACACTGCTGCTGTCATTTGCTCAGGTGAGTGCCGGAAAAATGCTGCATTAACTCCATTTGCCCTTTGTGTGTGACACGGCCACCCAAAGCAGGGGTCCCATGGCAGTACCAGGCTGAAGTTCTCCCTGGACAAACCCTGGCATCCCCAGGAGCCATCTGGAGGGCTTTGCCTGCTCAGACTGACCGCTCTGCTTTGGGAGAGCTGAGCACTGAATGGAGGCAAGCATCTACCCCCAGGGCAGTGCCTTAGCCCCAGCGCCACCACCAGGCCTAGGCTCCTCTGTTCTCATACTGTGGGACGAGCCCAGGACAGGGCTGCAGGGCTCTGCTCCATCCCTCTGGCTGCAGACAACCACATCGCATCCCCGCAGAGAGCCCTGCAGAGCCCCATCCCACCAGCCAGGCAGGAGCTGCCTGGGTGCTCCCAGCAGCAGCAGACCTGGGTGTGAGCTGCAGAGAGGACCCGGGCTTTGCCCTCACTTCTCATCAGCAAAAGGCTCAATCTTGTCCTGTTTGGTCAGAAAATCCCCCCTCGCCCTGCTCCCTGAAGGATGCCCTGCTCCCCAGTGCCACCGATGGCTGTGGTATCTCTGTTGTCCCCAGGCTCAGCCGGCTTTGCATCCCTGCGGCTGGTGGGCGGAGGGAGCCGGTGCGATGGACGAGTGGAGATCTTCCAGCATGGGATGTGGGGCAGAGTCTTGGATGATGAGTGGGACATGCAGGAGGCCAGTGTGGTGTGCCGGCAGCTGCAGTGCGGAGAGGCAGGGACAGCCTACAACCCCCCAAAGCCTGAGCGAGGGACGGGCCCCGTGGGGCTGCGAGGGGTCCGGTGCGCAGGGCACGAGGCCAACCTGGCCCTCTGCAACACCTCCCTGCCTGAGAGTGCACTGGCAGCAGGGGTTGCGGAAGATGTGGGAGTCATTTGCTGGGGTGAGCGGCACTGCATGGGCCCCCCAGGTGACGGGGTGGGTGGGCAGCCAGGCCCTGACAGCAACTGGGCTTTCTACCCACTACAGGGAGCCGGCGGGTCCGGCTGGTGAACGGGACTGGGCACTGTGCTGGGAGAGTGGAGCTGTACTACCAGGGCACCTGGGGGACTGTGTGTGACGATGGCTGGGACCTGTCTGATGCCGCCGTCGTTTGCCACCAGCTGGGCTGTGGAGGGGCGGTGGAGGCGGCTGGCTCTGCTCGGTTTGGGGAAGGCTCCGGCCAGATCTGGCTGGATGGCGTGAACTGCTCTGGGACCGAAGCTGCTCTCTGGGACTGCCCTGCTGGGCCCTGGGGGCAGCATGACTGCAGGCACAAAGAGGACGCGGGAGTCATCTGCTCAGGTGTGTGCCGGGAACTGTGGTGGGAGCCTGGTTCCTGGGGAGGCCAGGACACAAGGAGAGCCGGGCATGGCCAAGGCTGTCCTGACTGCCTCTGAGCTCCTGCCCGAGCCCGTCCTGTGGACACCCATGCACGGGCACCCTCAGTCCCACTGGGGGTCCCTGGGGAGCTCAGCAGTCCCCGAGGGTTAGCGGGAAGGGCAGGGGTGTCTGTCCGTCAGGGACTTCTCTCTGCCCCTGGGTGCAAGGGGGACGTGCTGGCCCTGCCCCTGCCCACCTGAGGGCCTGGGGGGTGCAGAGGTGTCCTGGCTCCCACAGCCCCACACCAGCCTGTTCCCCCTTGGTGCCTTTCCTCACAGAGTTTGTGGCCCTGAGGCTGGAGAACAACGACGGCTGCTCCGGGCGCCTGCAGGTTTTCTACAACGGGACATGGGGGAGCATTTGCTCCAACTCGATGACTCTTGACACGGTGTCGCTGGCATGCAAGGAGCTGGGCTGCGGGGATGGAGGATCCCTGGAAACACGCCTGCCCTATGGCAGGGTGTCTGGCCCTGCCTGGCTGGATAACGTGCAGTGTGGGGAGAAAACCAGCTCCTTCTGGCAGTGTCCCTCCACTCCCTGGAACCCGCAGTCATGTGAAGACCTGCGAGATGAGATCCACATCACCTGCAATGGTAACCTGGGCACCACTGTCACCCCAGCTGCTGCTCCCTGGTGGGCACGGCCAAACACAGAGAAAGAGCTTGGAAGGGCTTTTCCTTGCCATGTCAGACCCTTCTGCTGCTGGTGGCACAAACGTGACCCCAGCCACCCACGTCCAGCAGCAGTTGCCACCCAGGCTGCCAGCAGCACCTGCGGGAGGCAGAAGCACCTCCAGGTGAGGTCTCAGAAGAGACCAGACAGGGTTCAGAAGAGCCTCCCCTCCATGGACACCCTCCTGCTGCTCTCTGAACCAGGGACCTTTTGGGGCTGAGCAGTCAGGGTCCCCCCACAGTCCTGCGTGTGTCCCCTGAATGACCAGGGTTCGGTTGCTGCCCTGACCAAGATGGCACAGGGAGGTGCAAGCAGAGCTCAGCCCTGCTCTTTCTGCACCATCCCCTGAACCAGCCCCTTCACCACAGTGTTTCCTTCTTCAGGGGGACGCCCAGAAATGCCCCCGACCCCGTTGGCCCCGTGCCCCAACTCCACGAGCTGCACAGGTAGGGAGCTGCTCCCCTGTGTACCCTTCTTGTCTGGCAGGGCTCTGCCTGCTCTCTCAGTGCCATGGGAAGTCTTTGCCTTCTCCAGCCAGGGAGAAGATTCGTGCAGTGGGAGGCGAGGACAGGTGCTCGGGCAGAGTGGAGGTCTGGCACCGTGGCTCTTGGGGGACGGTGTGCGACGATTCCTGGGACATGCGGGATGCTGAGGTGGCATGCAGGCAGCTGGGCTGTGGCCCCGTGGTGTCTGCCCTGCACGAGGCTGCGTTTGGGATGGGGATGGGCCCTATCTGGCTGGAGCAGGTGGAGTGCCGGGGGACAGAGCTGTCTCTGCAGGACTGCTGGGCCCGTCCTGGGGACAGCGGTGCTTGCCGGCATAAGGAAGATGCTGCCGTGCGCTGCTCAGGTGAGTGGCAGGGCTGGGACCCCTTGCTCGGGTCTTGGCAGGGAGCTGGGAAAGCCTTACACCCACTTGGTCCTGGCATGGGCCCTGACCTCCCAAGAGAAGGAATATTTCTGTAGAGTGCAGGAGGCTGGTGCCAAGTGCGGAACAGCCTCGGTGGATCTGGACGTCCTCCGGCCAGTGCCCGTGGGGCCCTGCAGCCCCAGGGCTATCCCCTGGGCTGCCTGTGCCTTCCTGCCTGCCGCCCAGAGCAGAGGCGCTGGGCCCTGTCCCGGCCTCCCTTTCTAGCACTACAGGAGGGGCAATTTGGGGGGGATGTGTCAGGGGCATCTCCAGACACACACACAGTGTGTTGGGGAGGAGGCTCCCCGGGACCCGCACAACCACCCTCTCAGCCCAGCTCTCCTTTGCCTCTTCTGCAGCTACACCCAGGACGGCAGCATTCCCACCCCAAGCAGGTAACTTGTCCTCCCCCCGGGGCTGGGTATCCCTGGGCCCAGGCTGTGAGCCACAGCATGATCACAGCATGTGAGCCCATGCAGATCCCACTCGAGGCCGTCTGACTGGCAGCGGGAGAGTCTCAGTGCCTGTCATCATCTGCATCATCCTGGGGCCCTTCTCTGCCTGCTCCTGGCCCTCCTGGCCGGGCAAGTGCTAAGCACCAGGACTGGGCGCAGAGGTGGGTCCTGCCACAATGGTGCCAGGGGAAGAAACCTCCTGGAAGGGCTGTGGGGTGCTGCGGGATGTCAGTGAGGGGCACAGGCAGAGCTGAGGGGGTGGGACTGTGTGCTGCCACCTGTCCCAGACACCACCCCAGTGAGTGCCTGGCCATGGGGCACCAGCAGCAAGGGGTGGAGAGAGCCCAGAGGTGGGGGGAGCTGGCCAGAGGCAAGGAGAGAAACGGGGAGAGTGGGGCTCGGGGAGATGTGAGCAGAGGGGAGATGGCCAAGGCTGGCAGTACTCTGGGTATTGGTGGAGGGCGCTCTGGGGCAATGGAGATGCTAGGAGGAGCATGGGGCAGGAGGGTCCATTTCCATGGTGTCAGGCTCCCAGCCTGTCCCTCTGCCCAGCCCTGCCCACCCACCAGCAGGGCAGGGGCCCTGCTATAGACCCGTGGGGCAGAGAGAGGGCAGCTCCAGGTGGAGAGGAAACATGGGAGCTGCTCCAGGGTCAGACAAGGGGTATGACCCAGGGGCCAGAGGGGCATGAGCGCTGTCTCCAAAGGGATGATGTGAGGGTGATGCTGCCCCAGAGGATCTGCACAGCAATGTTGCCCTCACCGGGGATGTGGCAGCCATGCCTGGACAGTGCAGTGGGGCTGTGCTGTTGGAGCAGTGCTGGGCTGGCCCAAGGAAGAGGTTTCAGGGAGCACAGTGGGGTCCCATTGGCTCTCTGCCTGTCCCTCTGCCAGCCCTGCCTCTATCCCCAGGTTCCAGGAGAGCTCAGGAGCTCTTCCCCGAGGCCGTGTACGAGGAGATCGGTTACAGCCCAGCATGGGAGAAGCAGGCGAGGTTTGGTCGCTCAGGTGGGTGTGGGTCCTCCCTGGAGGCACATCTGCAGGGAGATGACCCTTTCCCCTGGCCCCAACGCAGAGCTGATCCCCTGAAGCCCCCCAGCCCGTGGTCCTTGCAGCACTGGGGCCATGTGGTGTGTGGGGAGAGCATCCAGGTCCTGGGCCCAGGAGAGGAGCTTTCTCCCAACCACCTTTCACCGTCCCAGCTGGACAGCCCCTCTCTTTCTGCCCCTGCACCCCATGTGACACCCAAGGAGGGAGGGAAGGGGCTGTCCTAGGGCACCTCTGGGAGCACCTTTGAGACAGGGTTTGTGCCGGGGGAGCAGGGTAAATTCCCAGCCCTCCTCCCCATGCAGCCCCAGCTCTGTGGGTCCCCCTTCCCCAGCAGCGCTGACCATGGGCCAGGTCAGTGGGGCTCGTTCCATAACACCCGCTGTGCATCTCTCCAGGCTCTTCTTCAGAGGAGTCCCTGAGCCAGCTGCAGCCCTCCCCTGGGCTCAGCAAGGACGAGGATGGTCTGGCATCAGCAGCAGGTAACGGAGGCAGGAAGGGCTTCGTCTCCCTGCAGACATGTGATGGACAGAGGAGTCACTGACTGTCAGTGTCAGAGATGGGGAGGACATGGGGGTCTCCTGTGGCTCTGCCAACACCAGTGTCTCAGCCCTGTGTCCCTGCGCCTCCTCCTGTCCTCTGCTCTGCAGGATGTATCTTCTCACTGTCACCAACTCCCCTCTCCTTTCAGATGTTCTTGTCCTGGCCGCAGGTGAGCCAGCAGATGGCTATGATGATGCCAGGGAGGTTTCTGACCCTGGGGAGGACGCTGCCCCTGAGCAGGGCGAGTGGGAAATGTCCAGGGTGCCAGAGGAGGGAGCAGGGCCCAGGGATGCACCCAGAGGTGAGAGGGAAAATTTAGCACTGCTGGTTCCTGGGTGCCATCCCTGGTGGCACCTGAGTCACTGCTGTCCTGAGACCCCAACCTCCTGGGAAGGGGGAACCTGCCCCAGGAGTTTTCCTTGGAGGGACTGGGGGTGGGAGAAGGAGCTGAATGTGGTGAGGAGCTGGGAGGAAGATGATGTACAGACCCATGAGGTGAACTGCAATGTCCTGCCTTGCTGCCTGCAGGGGCCAGCCTGCGCTCCCGGACAAGTGTCGGGGTCCCCGGAGCTGAAGGAGACACCTTGTCCCTATCCCTGGCGAGCATGGGCTATGATGATGCTGAAGAGGTGTCTCTGGCACATCCCCGTGAGGACACAAAGGCTGTGACAGTGGAGCTCTGTGCACAACAGTCTCTGAGCCCCAGGCCAGGAGAGCCCATCCCTGCTGTGCAGCTGGGTGCAGCCGGGATGGAGGAGAGGTCTGTGCAGCTGGGAGAGCTGTGAGCACATGGGAACTGTCTCCCTTGACCCATGGGCAGCAGAAACCACTGGGAGTTTCCCCTCTTTTTATTCCCCTCTTTTTGCTGTGCATCCAGATTTCTTCTTATTAAAAGTCTCTGAGGGCTTTGACCCACAGCTGGTGCTTGCCTGCCCAGGTTTTGGGGTGTCTCCCTGAGGCTCACCAGGGGGAGCAGAGAAGAAGGACGTGGCGGTGCGGAAGGGGCGCAGGGTCGGGGTCAGGCTGTGGGGCTGCGAGAGCCCATGGTCCCTGGGGAATAATCCTGCTGACAGAGACATTTCCATCCTGCTGGCCACAGGCACTTTCGAGTCCAAATGGCTCTCTGATAGGTCCCGTGATGCACCTCAGCGGCAGCACCCATTTCCTCACCCGCGGGTTTCCAGCTGCTCTTTCCCCCTGCCTGGGCCCCGCTGGTCCCACAGCGCAGAGGCCACGACAGAGCTGCCAGGACAGGGGAAGCCCTGGGCTTTTGTCTCACAGAAGAGAGCGCTAAGGTGGCTGCAGTGCCCTGAACACCCCAGCCAGCCCCAGGTGGGATCAAGGCCCATGGATTACCTCCCACAATGGTTAGGAGGCAGCTCTGCTCCCCACTGCCCCAGCACAGGGTGCAGAGCCATGTTCTGGGACACAGGCTGAGCCTCCTCTGACGCCCAGGGCAACACCCCTCTGGGCCACATCTGTCCCCAACTCCACAGCAGGAGCCGTGCAACAGGGTGAGGGAAATGCCCTCCCTGAGGGGAGGTGCCCCCAGCCTCTGATGGCACCCCAGGGCATGTGGGGGAGGGGACATGGGGGCAGAAATCTTACATCCCCCTCCTCCAGGCACTGGGCCTCTCCCTGCACCCCTCTGTCCCCCAACATCCCTGGAGGTGAGCTGAAGGGCAGGCTTCCACCTCCATGGGGCTGCGCATGTGGCTTGGGCTCAGGGACCTTCCCACTCCTTCAGCACTGAGGCCTGTCCTGACAGCAAAGCAGTGCCCTGGGACAGCCCTGGCTGGGGTCTCTGTGGCAGGGTGGCTGAGCGTGTTCAGCTGTTAACTGAAAGGGCGATGGTTTGACCACACACAGGGACGGTGTCCCCATGGTGGTACAGCTGGGGCAATTGTGTTGCCCAGTGCCATAGATTTTTCCCAGTGCCATAGATTTTTTCCCTGCTGAGCCCCTGCCTGGCAGAGAGGGTTTGGGGGAATCAAAACCAGACCACAGTCACCGTGAATTTCTGGAGTGGTTGAGTGGCCTTAAGGGGATGGGCTGCTCATTTCTTCTGTTTTGCACACATGGTCCTCAAAGCCCATCCCCGGCAATGACTTTCCCATTCTTGCTCAAGAAAGACCTAGAAGGACTCTTTTGGAGAAATGACAATCCTGCAGGCACTACCCCTGTGGCCAAGTATTTGCAAGCTCATGCTCAAAGCTGGCAAGACAGTAACTTTGCTTGTTCAGATGGTGTCTCCCTCTCCCCTCCTCTCCCTTGCGCTCAGGCACAACAAAAGCCAAACTTCCCTGGAGGTGCATGCCTGGGGAGCCAGCTATGAGTCAGCAGAACTGCACGGGGTTGGAACATGCACGTTGCTGTGGGACTATAGTCCAGTCTGTGCCATTCCTTGGCCTGAGTGGGTGACTGGGGAGAGGCTGAGACTGAAGACAGAGGGAGATGTCCTGGGTCAAAGTTGTCACTGTGTTCCTGATGGGCGAGAAGGGTTCTGTAGCAGCAAGAGGTTGCAAGAGGGGAGCCCAGCAGCTTGTGGGAGCTCATGAGCAGGTCTTTCTTCCTCTGGGCAGGGACTGATGGCTGTGAAGGGCTGCAGCTGAGCTGGACACTCCAGTCTGGTGGGTGAGCAGATTTGGGTGTGGAAACTGGGGACAGCTGAGACACTTGTGCTGTGAGCCCTGGGTTTGGTGCTGAGAAGATGGAGAACACAGAAGCATGTGTGATGCTCGGGAAATGCAGAGGGAGGTAAATTTGGAGAGCAAAAATGACATCCAGTGGTTGAACTGGGGCTGTTTGGAAGTCACTGTGTGAGAGTTGGTGACCTTCCATGCTAGACCCCAGGGGAGCCACGGCTGGCATTTCTGTCCCGACCTGTGCCCCTGCAGCAGCGAGGAGCCAATGCAGAGGGATGTTCATGGGGGGCCCCCAAGGGGTCCCCCTGTGCTGCGTGTCTCCCTGCTGATGCCCAGAGAGGAGCACATCTGTGTTTCATCAACCATTGCAGCAGGGGGGCAAAGGGGGCCAAGAAACTCTGCTCAGGACAGCTTGTGACTGGACAACTCAGGAGCCAAGGCACCACAAGGGACCATCCTCAGCATGGCTTTGTCAGCTGTCCCTGGCACATCAGAGGTCTCGCTGTGACAGACCTCTGGAGGGAGGATGCTGCCATTCAGGCCTCAGCTCCAGGAAGTGCGTCTCTCTGGGACTGGGGGGCGGTGGCCTCCCCCATGGGCAGTACGCTCTGCTCTGGGAGAGCATCCTGCTTGGCCAGGATGGAAGAAGGCAGATAGGTTCTGCAAAAATCAAAGGGAGAAAAATCATTGCTGAAGCCCGGGGTTGAACCAGGGACCTTTAGATCTTCAGTCTAACGCTCTCCCAGCTGAGCTACTTCAGCCTTGCCCCAGCAGCCCTTGTCCCAATTCCACCCCTGCCACGGCCACAGGCTGGCACACACAAGGAGAGCTCCTTGGGGACATTCCCAGGAAAAAGCTATGTCCAGCACTGGGCACAGTGGACCTGGCCTCTCCCTGCCTCCATGGTAGGGAGGTAGACTCCAGGTGTAGGGGGGGGTGCCAGCTTCCAGCAGGAGTGCCAAGATACGCATCAGGCCTCATTCAAGATGATGGAGGTGAAGGCAAGTGGGCAGGCCAGGCACATGCAGCTGCAAAGGCTGAGGGTGGAAGAAGTGTGGGGTTGGTGGAAGACCTCTCTCATAGGGAAGAGCGGGCCCAGGGGAGGCAGAGCTTTTGCTGGTGCCTTAGGCTTTTGCTTCATTCTTGCATGAGCAAGACTCTTTTGTTGAATGTTTGGAGATGATATTTAGGGGAAAGAAGACTTGAAAACCTCCAAGGATTGGGACTGCACAACTTCTCAGGGCAACCTCTTCCAGTGCATAAGTGACCTCATGGTTATGACCTCATGGACCTCATGGTCTTCATCTCCTGCCTGAACATTCTTTCAACTTTTGTCCCTTGCCTCTCATCTTCCCACCATGGCGCCATGATGAAGGCCTGGCTCTTATTTTCTGAATTGCCTCATAGGTACTGGAATGCTCCCATGAGGTTTTCCCAAAGCCTTCTCATCTCCATACTGAACAGTGTTCCCTCAGCCTTTCCTCAGGTGGCAAGTTCTCCAGCCCCCTGCACACCCCCCCACACCTGACTGTAACTGGTGCCGCCTTCACTGAACTTGCTCCAGCTGATCAATGTCTTTCCTGGACTGGGGCAGGAGGTGCGCCCAGCTAGGAGGAACTCCTTCCGCTTAGTGACAGAGCTCCAGGAGGAGGTGAGTAGGTCATGGAGTATCAGGGAGTGCGAGAGAGAGATAGACTACTGGAATCGCACCCTACCTTCTCTGGGACAGGCCCAACAGGTCAGTACAGGACGCATGAGATGGAGGATTTCCCTATCCTCTCCCCGCCTGCCTGAACACAGGGACTTAAAGGGGTAGGGGGGCAACGGCGACAAATTCCTGCCCAGTAACAGCAGGCGCATCTCCTCTCTGACGAGACCCCACCCTCCCAGATGCCCTTGCAACAAATAGGTACGAGGCTCTGCAAGTGGCAACCAGAACAATAACAAGGAACGATGGTCCATCTAGCTTGGAGGTGTTGCTGAGGTAAAGTCGGCCTACACCCTGCGTCAAAACTGCTTCCATAAAGAAAAAAAGACGGAGGCAGCAGGGCTCATTGGAACAGCTTTAAACCTAGAGTTGAAGGGGAAAGGGAAAAAGCAGGCTCCTAGAGATAAGCCTGGGGCAGCACACCAGTGTTGATGGAACAATGGGCTAGCGAGGTCCTTTGGTCTGCCATCTCAAGTGGAGGTAGGGGATGGAGATCCATGTGGCAGTAAAGATGGAAGGGTTATGGATGTGTTAGAAAACCACGGAAGCGCCTGAGAATGGTCACGTAGGAATGATGGCTTCTCCCCCCAAAAAGGGGGCGGGATTGATAGCCCAACCGAAGTGCATCTACATCAATGCAAGCAGCATGGGCAACAAACAGGAGGAGCTGGAAGCCATTGTGCAGCAGGAGAACTATGATCTTGGTGCCATCACAGAAATGCCATGGTGGGATGACTTGCACAACTGGAGTGCTGCAATGGATGGCTATGAACTCTTCAGAAGGGATAGGCAAGGAAGGAGAGGCGGTGGGGTAGCCCTGTATGTTAGGGAGTGTTTTGACTGTCTAGAGCTTGATGATGGTAATGACAGGGTTGAGTGTTTCTGGGTAAGAATCAGGGGGAAGGCCAACAAGGCAGATATCATGGTGGGAGTCTGTTGTAGACCACCCAACCAGGATGAAGAGGCAGAACGAAATATTCTCCAAGCAGCTGGGAGAGGTCTCACAAGCGCTAGCCCCTGTTCTTGTGGGGAGTTTCAACTTACCAGATGTCTGCTGGAATGCAGCAGAGAGGAAAACAGTCTCGGAGGTTCCTGCAGTGTGTGGAAGAGAACTTCCTGACACAGCTGGTGAGGGAGCCAACTACGGAAGGCGCCCCACTGGACCTGTTGTTTGTGAACAGAGAAGGCCTTGTGGGTGATGTGATGGTTGGAGGCTGTCTTGGGCATAGCGATCACAAAATGATAGAGTTTTTGATTCAAGGAGAAGTAAGGAGGGGGAGTCAGCAGAACTGCTACCTGGACTTCTGGAGGGCAGACTTTGGCCTGTTTAGGAGACTGGTTGACAGAGTCCTTGGGAGGCAGTCCTGAAGGGCAAAGGAGTCCAGGAAGCTGGGCATTCTTCAAGAAGGAAATCTTAAAGGCACAGGAACAGGCCATCCCCATGTGCCGAAAGACGAGCCAGCGGGGAAGAAGACCGGCCTGGCTCAACAGAGAGCTTTGGCTGGAACTCCAGGAAAAAAGAGAGTTTATGACCTTTGGAAGAAGGGGCAGGCCACTCAGGAGGACTACAAGGATGTGCTGAGGTTATGCAGGGAGAAATTAGAAGGGCCAAAGCCCAACTAGAACTTAATCTGGCTACTGCCATAAAGACATGAAAAATGT
>NC_059496.1:682716-721965 GCF_018139145.2 Gymnogyps californianus
GTCAAGGCTAGCATTTTAATGTTAGGGATAGAAGCTAGGAATGAGAGTGAGTAATAGGGTGAGAGTAAGAGTTTATGGGTTTGGGCTTTGGTTTAGAGGTAAGTTTGAGGTTAGGGATTAGAGTAGTGGATTCCTGTCAGGGTGAAGGGTAGAGTTTAGGGGAGGATTAGGGCTTAAGGTTCCTGGTTAGAAACAGGGTAAAGGCCTAACATGAATGTTTTCACAGTCAGTGTTGCAGTGGCATCAAAATTACCTGAACACATCTTTCCTCTTCAAAAGCTTTCATCTCTGTTGGCCAAACCCCTCTTCCCTCCCCCAAATCTCCCATCTCTCTCGTCCCAGCTACCCTTGACCTCCCCAAAGCTTTCATCTTGTTGGGGACAATATTGTAATGGCTTTCAAGACTGCAAGTATCTTTCTCCCCACTGCTGGCCAGTCAGGAGTGACCTCACAGCCAAGCACGTGCTGCTGTGCTGTAGAGGTTCCTGCTCAGCCTGTCCAGCAGTGCTGGAGGCAGGCGATGCCCTCCACCACCCCTGAGGTACTCTGCCTGCATACCAGCTCGTGCTCCAGAAGGGCTCCCATATGTCCTGGGACACATGGGTGCTTCAGCTACGCCAGGGCAGTGGCCACCCCTGTGTGGATAACTGAATCAAGCCCTGAATGTAGATTTTCAGAAAAACTTGTAACTTCGGCATAAAAGAACTCAATGTAATAGCTGAAAAAGTCTTCATTTCCAGCATTGCTAGGTTTTTAATGAACTTTTCATTATTTTTTTCATAGTTTTTTTTATTAGCAGCACCAAGGGTATGTACTAGCAAGCTGATTATGCTCTCTTGCTCTATGGAAAGAGTTTTATGCAGCCACTTAGCACAGCACATTTTGTTACCAATGGTTCAAATGGAGAAACATTGCTCAGAGGAACTGCTGTATTTATATTGGCAATTTTTCTCTCTCTCCCTCCTGCCTCTCTGTCTTTTCTCCTTCCTCTGCCTATTCTACCTTCAATCAACTCTCCAAAGGAAAGACTCATTGCATGACAGAATAACTCAGGTTGGAAGGGACTTGAATACTGTCTTCTCTGACTCTCCTGCTCGAGGCAGGTTGAAGTAGATGAGGTAGCTAAAAGGCTCCCCCAGCTTGCCATCATCCACAGAGGAGCTGAAGGTGAGCTCCATCCCATCATACCGGGATAATAAAGATGTTCCACAGTGTTGGCCGAAGTGCTGGTCACTCAGGGATGTTGCTAGTGACTGGTTGCCAGGAAGACTCCATACCCCGAGAACATCTGGGCCTGATCATCCAGCTAAACTCCTCTAGCCTCTTCTTCCTGTTGCCTTCTGTTGCCTCCTGTTGCTTCTTCACCTCCTCTGCCTTCTCCTCCTCCTGTTGCCTCCTGTTGTCTCCTCCTCTCGGTGGTCTCCTGTTTCCTCCTTTTGCCTCCTCCTCCTCTTTCCTCCTTCTCCTCCCCCTCTTCTTGTTGCCTTCTGTTGTCTCCTGTTGCCTCTTCCTCCTCCTCCTTTTATTGCCTCCTGGTTCCTTCTGTTGCCGCCTTCTCCTCTTGCCTCCTCCTCCTTTTATTGCCTCCTGGTTCCTTCTGTTGCCGCCTTCTCCTCTTGCCTCCTCCTCCTGATTCCTCCTGTTGCCTCTCCCTCAAGTTGCCTCCTGTTTTTTCTTGTTGTGTCTCCCTTCACCTCCCGTTGCCTCCTGTTGCCTCTTCCTGCTCTCTCTCCTGTTGGTTCCTCTTTCCTCCTGTTGCCTCCTTTCCCTCATCCTGCTCTTGCCTCCATTTTCCTCCTCCTCCTCTTGCCTCCTGTTTACTCCTCCTCTTGTTGCCTCTTGTTGTCTCTTGTTGCCTCCTACTCCATTTGCATCCTCTTGCCTCCTCCTCCCCTCCTCCTCTTCCCTCCTGCTGACTCCTTTCCTCCTCTTGCTTCCTCATCTACCTCCTCCTGTTGGTTTCTCTTGCCACTTGTTGCCTCCTCCTTCTCTTGTCTCCCGTCTTTCTGTTGCCTCCTCCTCCTGTTGCTTCCTGTTGTCTACTCCTCCTGTTTCCTTCTGTTGCCTCCCCCTCCTCCTCCTGTTGCCCTTGTTCCCTCCTCCTCCTCCTCCTCTTTTGCCCTCCTCCTCCTATTCCCTCGTGTGGACTCCTGTTTCTTCCTCTCTTCCTGTTGCCTCTGGATCCCTCTTGTTGCCTTTTCCTCCTACTCATTTTGTCTCTCTTTCCTTCTGTTGCCTCCTATGGCTTCTTCCTCCCTCCTCCTTTTGGCTCCTGTTTCTTTCTCTTGCATCCTCCTCCTCCTGTTGCCTTCTCTTTCATCCTGTTGTATCTCTTTCATCTTGTTGTATCTTGTTGACTACTCCTTCTTCTCCTCCTCCTCTTGCCTCCTGTTACTCCCTCTGTCCTCCTTTTCCTCCTCTTTCTCCTTCTTCTGTTTCCTTCCATTGCATCCTCCTCCTCTTGTTGCATCCTGATCTCCTGTGTCCTCCTCCTCCTCCTGTTCTTCCTGTTGCCCTTTCTTGCCTCCTCTTGCCTCCTGTTTCCTCCTCCTATTGCTGCCTCTGGTTGCCCCCTCCTCCACTTGCCTCCTCTTGCCTCCTCTTGCCTCCTCTTGCCTCCTCTTGCCTCCTTTGCCCCTGTTGCTTCATCCTCCTCCCGTTCTCTCCTGTTGCATCCGGTTGCCACTTCCTCCTCTTCCTCCTCTTAATGTTGACTCCTCCTACCCCTGTTGCCTCCTCATCCTCCTATTTCTTCTTCCTCCTCTTCTCTCTCTTCTCCTCTTTCTGTTGCCTCCTGTTTCCTCCTGTTGAATCATCCTCCTGTTACCTCTTCTTGCTTCCTGTTGCTTCCTCCTTTTCCTCCTCCTCTTGCCTCCACTTGACTCTTGCTGCTTCTTCCTCCTGTTGCCTCCTGTTGCCTCCTGTTCCTCATGTTGCCTTTTTGTCCTCATGCTCTTGTGGCCTCCTGTTGCCTTTTTTTTTCCTTTCCTTTTCCTCCTTCCTCTCCTCCTCCTTTTGTTGCCTCCTCCTTTTCCCTCCTCCCTCCTCCCTCCCTGTTACTTCCTCCTCATCTTCTTCTCTTCCTGTCTCCTTCTCCTCCTCTTCTTCTTGGTGCCTTCTCCCGTCCTCTTCTGTAGGGATGGTTCACAGACTCTGGTGCGGGTAAAACCCAAAGGCCTTTTTGTTTACAAATTTGTACTTATATAGATTTATTAGCTGTCCACGTGCTCAGGCTTGTTCCATGATTAGTTAATACCTTCTGTTCACGCGCTGCGGCTAAGCTTCTGATTGGTGCTGTCGAGCAAGACACACGTCTTCTGGCTTCGGTCTCTTATCGTTTTTCCAAGTTATTTCAGTCTTCAGCTTCTTTTTCTGCACACCTGCTTTATCACTTATTTACTCCCTTATTCTATGTCCTTTCAAGGCTATGTCTAATTGTTCAAGGCTGCTCGCAAAACTCCCTACGGATTCCCACACTCTTCCTTTTGCCTTCTCTTCCTGGTGCTTGCTACACCTTCTTCTCCTCCTGTTTCCTCCTCCTCTTTTCCCTGTTGCTTATATTCTTCCTCCTCCTCTTTGGGTTGTTTATGGTCTTCCTGTTCCTCCTCCTCCTCCTGCTCTTTGGCTTTCTTCCTTTTTTCCCCCCTCTTCATTCTTCTCTTTTCCCTCCTCCTCCTTTGGTTTCTTCCTGGTCCTGTTTCTCTTCCTTCCTGCTCTTCCTTCTGTTTACACTTCTGCTGTTGCTGTTCTTGTTCATCCAACTCCTTCTCCTCCTTTTACTCCTCCTTTTTTATCCTTCTCACCTTTATCTTTGTTGTTCTTTCTTCCCGTCCTCCTCTTCTTTTTCATCTTCCTCCTAGTTCTCCTTTTTCTTCCTTCTGATCATCCTCCTCTTCCTCCTCTTCCATCATCTGTTTTTCCTCCTCCTCCTCCTGATCCTCTTCTTTCTCTTTTCCTCTTCTTCTTTTCCTCCTGTTCTTCCCTTCCTCCTCCTGTTTCCTCTTCTTTGTGGTTCTCTTCTGCCCTCCCTCCGTTTCCCCCTTTCTCCTCTCTTCTCTCTTCCTCTCCCTCCTCCTTCTCCCCTCACTCTCCTGCTCATCTCTTCCTCTTCTCCTCCACTACTTTTTTCTCATTCTCTACCGTCCCTGCTTGTTTTATCCTCCTGTTGTTTCCTCCAATTGTTCCTCCACCTCCTCCTCCTCCTCCTCTTGTTCATTTTCCTCAGAATCACAGCATGGGTGAGGTTGGAAGGGACCTCTGGAGATCATCTGGTCCAACTTCCATGCTCAAGCAGGGCCACCTAGAGCTGGTTTCCCAGGACCGTGTCCAGACAGCTTTTGAATCTCTCTAAGGGATGGAGACCCCATAACTTCCCTGGGCAACCTGTGCCAGTGCTTAGTCACCTTCACAATGAAAAAGTGTTTCCTGATGTTCAAAGGGTACCTCCTGTGCTTCAGTTTGTGCCCATTGTCTCTTTTCTTGTCCCTGGGCACCACCGAAAGGAGGCTCCATCCTCTATGCACCCTCCCATCCCGTTTTTATACACATTATTAAGATCCCCTCTGAGCCTTCTCTTCTCCAGGCTAAAGTGTCTCAGCTCTCTCAGCCTTTTCTCACATGTGAGCTGCTTCAGTCCCTTCATCAACTTTGTGACCCTGTGCTGGACTGTCTACATTATGCCCATGCCTCTCACCACATCTCCCTGATCCAAAAAAGATCGTGGCCCTGCAACTGCACACAGATCCATAACTGCTCATGTTTATTCTCCGTACTGTGTGCATTAGTGTGCAAGCACTTTAGAGAGGCACGCCAACATGTGGAGTTCCCAGAGGGGGTTTGGGGGATTTCTCCATCACGGTGCTTCGTAGGCAGCTCCTTGCTCATATGCAAGTGCTGGAGGTGACCCTGCTTAAGCCCTGTCTTGTTGATTTTGTGATCCCTCCCCACCACATCAGCCCATGCAATTTGTTTCACGATGTCGCCTGTCACTCCCTCACTGGGCTGCTGGTTACTCTCTCCCTCCCCCATCATTCTTTGTTTAAAGCCCCCATTATGAGGGCAGCCATCCTGGCCCATTTTCTCCCGCTATTTCATGGTCACTACAGCCAAGGCTCACACTCGTTTTCACATCCCTGATCAGCACTCCCTCTTTTGCAAAGATCAGATGGAGGTGAGCATCACCTTTGGTTGCCCACCTGGCATCGGTGCAAAGAGGTTTTACCAAGAGACCCCAGACACCTGCTGGACAGTAGGCATCCTGCTCTGCTTCCCTTCCAGTGAGTGTCAGGTCTCTCAAGGCCCTAATGAGACCTGACGTCATTGATCTGGAGACTTCCTTGAGTTGCTTACATGAGGCTTTGTCCAATTCCTTACCCTGATTGCAGTTGCTTTGTCTCCCACCGTGATATCACACCAGCAGGTCTCTTCTCTGACCCTCACCCACAAGGGCTCACCCAACCTATTCCACATCCCATAGAGAAGCTCCATACACACGAGAAGCTCCTGCACACAGAGGACATTTGCCTCCTGATCATTCCAGCCCATCTCTCCTGAGAAGCCTGTATGCACCATTGCAGCACCACTAGCAGTGTGAGCTGTCCCACCACTCCTCCCCATCGATTCCACTGATGGCAAAACTCTGTGATGGCACGTGGGACTCCAGCTCCTCCTGCCTGTACCCCAGGCTGAGGGCATTGGTGCGCCTTTGGGCTGCATCACCTCAGCTAGGGAACTGGGAACACGCTCAGGCTTCTCACAGGCCAACACAGTACCAAGTGCCCAAGACCCAGGAGGTGCAAATGCTCTGCTTGAGACCAGAGCCACGCTGGAGTGGATGGCAGATGGCAAAGTAAAGGCACAGAAAGAGGAAACGCTGCTCTCCCAAGGCCAGAGAGAAACTGGCCGGGATGTGCACCCTGGCAGGAGAGGGCTTTGCCGTCCGTGGGGTCTCTGCAGCCCCTGAGGGCCTGTGGTGGATGTCAAGCTGATCTCAAGGAAGGACAGTTGCTGCTGAAAATGTCCTTGAGCGTGGACATCCTGTGATCCAGGAACACTGTGACAATCCTTGGACTGTTCCTTGAGGGTATCATCAAGAGGGTGAGTAAAGGACTGTTGAAAGAAGAACCAGCAGAGTTTAGGAGTAGGCAAACGAGTGGAGATCTCGACGTGATGTCCTTCCTGTTCATGAACTGCCCTGCATCTACTGGATGGAGGTGGGTCAGACCTTGCCTCACTCCAGTGGCGAGAGAGTGGCTGGCCAAAAGAAACTGAATCTGTCTGAGATGCCATCTGGGGTGTCAGTCACCCACCCTCTCTGGACAGGGATGCCTTTCCTGTAGCTCCTGTGCTGTCCTGACCAGCCACACGCAGTTGTGCTCTACAGCCCTGGCATCTTCTGTAGCACTACAGGCCTGTGTTTGGCCAGTGAGTAGCTGCCCTGGATTTAGTTAGGCAACGTCGGGATGTCCGTGAGACAACTGCAGTTACAGTCGATGGCAATCAAGTATATACAGCTGATGGAGAAATAACATTTTAAAAAAGGACTGAGCTATCCCTAGGGCACATGAATCCATTTGACCAGCTGCCTCCCTCAACAGGCTGTCCTGAACATCATGAGTAGGGAAAAGTGCAGTTTTCCTCAAGGTGGGCATCTGCTGTTGGCCAAAGGAATTCCCCACCAGCCTTCAAGGTGATGCCCCCAGATGCTGTTCTTTCTCTATGAACTGCTCCGTTGTTAGAGTTTGCGCTTGCCTGCACTTATCTTGGACCACCTCTGAGACTTCCACTGTCACCAGGTGCATGCATCTGAGAAGCTCACTCCTGGCCTCCATCTCCATTAATCTGCATGGGAGCTGAGACAAGGAGCTCACATGCAGATGCCTATTTTCTAAAATCACAGAAAGGCATACCTGAACTGAGGCAAGAGGAATCCCAGCTCCTGAGGGCTTGTGGCAGGCATGGGAGAGAGCTGAGTCTCCTTCCAGCCCCACGACTACAGACCCAGGATGAGATGCCTCGCTTGACTTAGTGGAATCCTCTCTCTCACCAGGGGTAAAGGAGATTCCTCCCTGCCACTGTCTGCGTATGCTGCTAATGCTGGGACACAGAAAGGTGACTCTCATGCCCAACTCTTTTCCGAATAGGAGAAATGCCACTGCTGGAAGGAAGTGTCTCTCCCCAGCTGAGGGAGGGAACATGAGGGATTGCTTCAGCCTGTTTCACAGCAGGTTCCCCTGGAGCTCCAGGGACACCTTGAGGGAGCCCAGAGGGGGCAGAGAAAGTGCTGCCTTGGGCTGGTCCTCTGCTGCTGAGCTGGGCCAGGCTCCTGGGACAGAGGGAGCTCATGGCAAGTGGGCAGCACTGCAGAGAGACAGCTCTGCCCCGGAGTAGCTCCTCTGCAAAGCGCAGCAGGGCTGAGGGCACTGCCTGCAGGCACCGAGGGGAGAGAGCAAGGCAGAGAGAGGTTAGAGGCAATCTGTGGTGGGAGGATGCTGAGAGCTCACTGGGAGAGAAATCTTCACAGTCCTTAACACGGTATGTTTCTGGCTGCAGGGCAAATCAGCTGCGGTTCCTGGAGGGATCTCTTAAAGCTGGCACATCGCACAGCCTGTGGGATCTTTCAGGAGGATTCTGACAGCGTCTCTAGTGGAGAGGAGGAGGACGTGCTGCAGAGCAGGGCTTTCCTGCTGCACCGTCAGAGGACAGGGTATGACCGCTGCCTTCTCTCAGGGACAGCTGCAGGACTGTGAAGCCAGGTGTGCAGCCATGGGTGCCCAGGGCTGTTCTTCAGAGCAGGGTCCTTTCGCCCCAGGGGGCTGTGTGCTGGGGCAGGACTCTGCTGCCTGCCAGGGTCTGCACTCAGCCTGCCCAGGAGATCCGCACAGCACTGCAGGGAGAAGCTGTGGGTAGAAGGAGCAACCCCCGGCAGGGCAGGGCAAGGTCCTTGTGCTGTCGAGAGGGTGCTGCATGGGTCAGGGCTGCTCACAGCTCCAGATCATCCTCAGGACTTTTCAAGACGGACATCAAGGCAGGGGTTACCTCAAAAGAAAGGTGTCTGCCCTTTGAGTTTTCTCCTCTTGGCTGGCTGAGTGGGCAGCGGGACATTTCTGGGGGGACTTTTTGACTGGAAGGTAAAAGCAGGCATTACTGTAAAGATAAGGAGCTTTCCTGAATCTGTGTTTTCCCTTTCCAGCTCTGGAGGCTACAGATAACACCAGCATCACCTTTCAAGGTTCATCAGGGTTTTTCAGCTACTCTTTAGTCCCTGCACTCAGGGAGAGGCTGCAGGGAAGAGATGGGAGCACAGGGGCTGGAGCGAGGTCTGTGAGCACTGACAGGCAGGTGACATGGAGCCCAGGAAACAGCTCCCGGCAGGGACACCTCCAGGCAGCAGAGACACGAGCAGGGAGAGAGGGAACTGCTAAGGGAAACCCTGTTGCCGGGAAGGTCTGAGCACCTCCTGGCCACCCCCTGCAGTGCAGATGCCTTCCTTGAGCAACCCCCCTCATCTCTCGTCCGTCACCCAGCACAGCTCTTGGCCCTCCTTGCTGTGGGGTCTAGGGCGAGAGTCTCCTCTTTGTCCACTTGACCCGCAGAAGAGGTGACAGGCATCTCTGCTGCCACATGCCCATTTCCCACTGACCACCAATGAGGCTGAGGGATACTGTCCTGCGTTATCACCATCTGGGAGGTATTGTGCAGAGTTGCATAAAGGGAAAATCTTTCCTGAGCGCCAGTCTGTCTCTCAACTTGCCTCTCTTGGCTGCTCTTGGCATTGCTGTCAGGCTCTCTGGAAATGGGAGTTTCAGCTGCAGAGTCACTGATCTTGTGGGTGTGTCCATGGGAAGAAGGGTCCCAGCTTTCCTCTGACCTGGGGGGGGCTGTGGGCAGTGCAGTCAGTGGAGCTAGGGAATGAGCTGACTTAATCAGATGCCATGCTTAGGACATTTGGCTGTCTCCTTGGGTGTCCTTCCAAGCTGTGAGCTGCCCTCTAGAATGCAAATCTTTCTCATAGCACCTGTGGGTTATCTGAAAAGCTCACGGAGAAGCACAGAGATGCTACAATGGAGGAAATGCTGTTGGGTCGGTGAAATGAGCATACATGTCTGTCCTGGGCTAGAAGTGGGGTGCTGTGATCTTGAGAAAGGGTAAGACATCTGCTTGTCTGCAGTGGATCTTTCTGCTCTCAGCAGTGTCTGATTTTTTTCAGGGTAACATGGGAGTGAGATCCTACTCCATGTCATGAAGGAGTAAGCACAGGGCAGCTGGGAACAAAACGCAGAGACAGACCAGCTCCTCTCACTCTGCACAAAGCCACAGGCAATCCTCTTGCCTCGCAGGGCTCACTCCGTTCTCCCTGAGTGTGGCAGAAATGCTGAGGGTTTCTGACTTCCAAGAACAGTCCACAGGTGAGATGGAGCAATGCTTTAAAAATAACCTCTCAAACTGCCTGCTGTCATACCCATTCCTTAGCACTGGGAGTGCAGATACTGACAAGCTCTTTTGTGTTAGGAGCAGTTTAACCTGGAAAAATTCAAACACCAGGACTGGCCCCTGCCCCCACTGTTCCCATGAACCCACTGCTGGCAGAGCAGGGCTGACTCCTCGGCAGCCACTGGGCAAAGGCCCTGCTCCCCACAGCACACTCAGCCAGCACTAACCAGAGCTCGAGCCACAGAGCTGAAGGTCTCCTAGAAAACAAAAAGGGTGGGTGTGTAGCTGAGGGGTGGGGGTGGGTCCATGAAGGGGAGTCCAAGAGAAATGGCTTTGCTTTTGCTCAGGGAAGTCTACCCTAACTTGTCACTGTCTTTTCCTCCTTCGACAGTGCCCCACGCTCAGAGAAAGCTAATGTCCAATGGCAGCTCCATCACCGAGTTCCTCCTCCTGGCATTCGCAGACACACGGGAGCTGCAGCTCTTGCACTTCTGGCTCTTCCTGGGCATCTACCTGGCTGCCCTCCTGGGCAATGGCCTCATCATCACCGCCGTAGCCTGTGACCACCGCCTCTACACCCCCATGTACTTCTTCCTCCTCAACCTCTCCCTCCTTGACCTGGGCTCCATCTCCACCACTGTCCCCAAAGCCAGGGCCAATTCCCTCTGGGACACCAGGGCCATCTCCTACTTGGGATGTGCTGCACAGGTCTTTTTCTTTCTCTTCTTGATGGTAGGGAGTATTGTCTTCTCACTGTCATGGCCTATGACCGCTACGTTGCCATCTGCAAACCCTGCACTATGGGACCCTCCTGGGCAGCAGGGCTTGTGTCCACATGGCAGCAGCTGCCTGGGGCAGTGGGTTTCTCTACTGCTGTGCTGCACACTGTCAATACATTTTCAAAACCACTCTGCCAAGGCAATGCCCTTAACCAGTTCTTCTGTGAAATCCCCCAGATCCTCAAGCTCTCCTGCTCACACTCCTACCTCAGGAAAGCTGGGCTGCTTCTCTTTGGTTTTTCTTTATCTTCAGGGTGCTTTGTTTTCATTGTGCTGTCCTATGTGCAGATCTTCAGGGCTGTGCTGAGGATCCCATCTAAGCACGCACAGCACAAAGCCTTTTCCATGTGCCTTCCTCACATGGCTGTGGTCTCCCTGGTTTTGATTACTGCCATGTTTGCCTACCTGAAGCCCCCCTCCATCTTTTCACCAGCTCTGGACCTGGTGCTGGCAGTGCTGTACTCGGTGGTACCTCCAGCAGTGAACCCCCTCATCTACAGCATGAGGAACAAGGAGCTCACAGACACCCTGAAGAAACTGATTCAATTATTCTTCTGTCAGCAGCAGTAAGCTGCACTTGTCTCTTCACAAGTGATTTCCAATGTACCTCAGGAACCTCCTGTGCTTTGGGCATTTTATCTGTGATAACCAAGTTTATCCAGGAATGTCTGCATCCACACCACTTCTCCAGGGGCATGAACCCAGCCTGTCTGACCCAGAGGCCTTTGTACGTGTGTCTGGCACTACGGTACAGCTGGCCTCCTGTCTCACATCTCTGCAATAAAAGGGTATTTCCTCAGGGCCGGTGTCTGGAGGTTGGGCTCTTCTTCCAAAGGTGAAGTGAAGGACAGGCTGCAGAAACTTCCACTTACAAAGCTGTGCTGCTGTGCTCAAGTTCTCCGTGGGCTGAGTGGACGAGGACATGGGGCCATGTGTTGGGGAATGGGCGTGGGCTGAGCCTTCACCTGTACATGCCCAGTGCCCCAGGAGGTGCTGAATGATCAGCAGGGATCTGCCTGGGATTGTTTCCTTGTGGGTTTTGGGCACCACTACCTGCGTGCCCTGCAGACCAGCACAACCAGCTCAGGGCCCTGGGGAGAGTGGCCACTCCTCCCAGTCAAGGGGAGAGGTAACTCCCCTGGTCTGAGTGGCCACACTCCTCCTAATTAAAGACTGTATGCAGCTGGCCTTATTCATGGTCAACATGCTCTACTGGCTCCTACAGCATCCCTTGTAGCAACTATGGCCTTCTCCTCAGGGTCACTCCTCAGCCGGTCACCTCCCAGCTTGCCCTGATACACGGAGCTATTCTGCCCTGATGCAGGACTGGCCACTTCTCCTTGTAAAACCTGGTGACGTTTCTGTTGGCCAAATCCCAGAGTTTCTCAAGGTCCCCATGAACGGAAGCTTCATTGTGTCAGCTGTTAATGTCTGTCTGTAGGTGGCTCACCCTGTCCTGTGGTGCCTCTAACAAGATGACACCAGGAGGAATTGCAGGACATGATGGATAATAGAAGGAGGTACTAGCTTAATGGATTTGCTGACCAAAGTCAGAATTCCCAATGCAGCCATCTCAGAAACACCAACAGAGGGCACGAGGCAAGCAAAGCCAGGGCCAGTGGGTAAAGGGAAACCAGGGGTGGGTTTCTTGTGTGAGAGGGTTTGAGGATGACCAAAGGGAAGAACTTGGGAGGGGGGAAACAGGGAAGAAGAAAGTCGGAGGTGAAGCAAGGGGTACAAGCAGGGCTGTTTGTGGTCACCTTTCAAGTAGCCCTCAATCTGAGCAGGGAAATCCATATGCCTGGGCACACCTCTGATGTGCCTGTACAGGAATGCACACAGCTTGGGGAGCAAACACTCTCACTTAGATTTCAGAAACATGGTCAGATACCTCACATCACTGGAATGTGGCCATGGATGGAGGCTGCCTCTTTAGGAAGGATGGGGAAGGTCAGTGAGGAGGGAAAGTTGCAAGCAGCAGGAAAGCATGGAGCTCTGCCTAGTGACAGGTGATGAGCCAGATGAGAGCTGATGGGTCAGGATTAGTGGGCAGACCAATGTGGGTGATGTTGTAGTTGGTATCTGCTATGGACCAACCATATTAGGAAGAAGCAACAGATGAGGCCTTCTTTAGACAAGCACAAGAAGCTTCTCATTCGCAGGCCCTGGTCCTCATGGGGGATCTTCCCCAGCTGGGCATCTGTCTGAGGGGCAGCACAGCAGGGTACAAGACACTCAGGAGGTTTCTGGAGGGCACCAAGAACATCCTGAGCATTCAAAGAGGGTGCTGGGAAAGCCAAAGCCCATCTCGCGTTCCATCGGGTAATTCAATCTGGATGTGAATGGCATCAAGAGAGGATTCAACAACAATGCCAGCAGTAAAAGGAAGGCTTGGGAAAATGTAGGCCTGCTGCTAGATGGGGCAGGGACCCTGGTGACAGAGAGCACAGAAAGGGCCAAGGTCCTCCACGCCTTCTTCCTCTCTGAGTTTACAGGTAAGACCAACCTTCAGGAATCCCAGGCCCCCAAGACCAGAGGCAAGGAGCAAGGACGACCTGCCCTTGGTGCAGGAGTCTCAGGAACTTAGGGAACATCTAAACAAACTGCACGTGCATAAGTCCTTGGGACCTGAGGGGATGCACTCATGAGTGCTGAGGAAGCCAGCTGATGTCATTGTAAGGCCACTTGAAACCCTCTTTGAAAGGTCATGGTGATTTGGTGAGGTTCCTGAGGACTGGAAGACAGCAAATGGAAATCCTCTCTTGAAGCAGGGCAAGAAGGAGGATGCGGGGAGCTGTCAGCCTGTCTCCCATTATACCCCTATAGACAAGCTGAGCAAGTATGGACTAGATGATAAGCGGAAAACGAGATGAATTGAAAACTGACTGAATGGCTGGTCCCAGAGGCTTGTGTCCAGTGGCACAAAGTCCAGCTGGAGGATAGGCACCAGTGGTGTAACCCAAGGGTTGATACTGGGTCCCATTCTATTCAACCTTTCATGACAGTCCTGGATGATGGGACCGAGGGCACCCTGAGCAAGTTTGTGGATGATAGAAAATTGGGAGGTGTGCTGGTCTTGGACGGCATAGAGTTAGTTTTCTTCATAGTAGCTAGTATAGGGCCATGTTTTGGATTTGTGCAGAAAACAGTGTTGCTAACACAGGGATGTTTTAGTCACTGCTGAGCAGTGCTTACACAGAGTCAAGGCCTTTTCTGCCTCTCACACCACCCCACCAGCGAGTAGGCTGGGGGTGCAGAAGAAGTTGGGAGGGGACACAGCTGGGACAGCTGAGCCCAACTGACCAAAGGGATATGCCATACCCTATGACGTCATGCTCAGCATAGAAAGCTGAGGGAAGAAGAAGGAAGGGGGGGACGTTTGGAGTGATGGCGTTTGTCTTCCCAAGTAACCATTATATGTGATGGAGCCCTGCTTTCCTGGAGATGGCTGAACACCTGCCTGCCAATGGGAAGTAGTGAATGAATTCCTTGTTTTGCTTTGCTTGCGTGCGTGGCTTTTCCTTTACCTGTTAAACTGTCTTTATCTCAACCCACGAGTTTTCTCACTTTTACTCTTCCAATTCTCTCCCCCATCCCAACGGGGGGGGGAGGGAGTGAGCGGCTGTGTGGTGCTTAGTTGCTGGCTAGGGTTAAACCACAACAGGAGGAGTGGCTGATACACCAGCTGGTTGCCACTGCTGCTCTGAAGGACCTGGGCAGGCTGGAGAACTGGGCAGAGAGGAACCTCATGAAGTTCAAGCAAGGGAAACACAAAGTCCTGCCCCTGGGCAGGAAGAACCCCACGGACCAGTACAGGCTGGGGGCTGACTGGCTGGAAAGCAGGTTTGGAGAGAAGGACCGGGGGCCCTGGAGGGCAACAAGCTGCCCATGAGCCAGCAGTGTGGCTGTGTGGCAAAGCAGGCCTACAGCCCCCTGGGCTCCATTCAGGAGAGGTTTGCCAGCAGGTCGAGAGAGGTGATCCTTCCCCTCTAGTCAGCACTGGGGAAGCCCCATCTGGAGTGCTGTGTCCAGTGCTGGGCTGCCCACTACAAGAGAGACATGGCCTTACTGCAGCGAGTCCAGCAAAGGGCCACAAAAATTCTGAAGTCACACAAGCATCCTTCAGGAGGAGAACCTGAGAGAGCTGGGACTTTTTAGCCTGCAGAAGGGAAGGCTCATGGGGATCTTATCAATGTGTATCAATACCTGATGGGAGGGAATGAAGAAGAGGGAGCCACAATCTTCTCCCTGCTGCACAGTGACAGACAATGCGTAGAAACTGAAGCACAATGACCTCCATCTGAATACAATGAAACACTTCTCTACTGGGAGGGTGGTTGATCACCAGAACAGGTTGCCCAGAGAGGTTGTGGAGTCTCCATCCATGGAAATATTCAAAACCCAGCTGGATCCTCTACTGGGAAACCCGCTCTAGCTGATCCTGCTTGAGCAGTGGGGACTCGACTAGGCGATCTCCAGACATACCACCAAGAAGGGTCAGAAGGGACCCATGGAGGTGTCTAGTGCTACTTATCTGCTCTGAGCAGGGAGAACATGTCAGCTAGAATGCATTGGTCAGTGCTTTCTCCACTTGAGTTTTGAAAACCTCTGGGCCCCGGAGCCAGTACTAATCAACTATAAAGGTGATTTTTTTTCCCCTTAAACCTCATTTGAAACTTCCCTTCCTGCTTCTTGTCCTCATTGTCTCTTGTCCTCTCTTTCCCTTCCTGACTGTCAGATCCTCACCCCTACTCTGACCAAGGACAATCACAACCTACTCTCCAAATGTGGCCTCACCGGGATCCCCTGTGACTGCAGCCAGCATGTGGTGGCCAGCTCCAAGCAGAGACGCTCACTGGGGGTCCCTGCAGAGGCTCAGCGAAGGCCACGTCGAGAGGCCAAGCACCTAACACCGAGGAACTATGGCGGAGCCTGTGGGCTGACACCGAGACATAGCTGGCGGCAGAAGGGGTGAGCAGAGAAGTCCTCCAGCAGCTCCTCTGCATACCTGGTCAGGGAGTAATGCACTTGGTGGTGCTCCTGAGAGAGGGTGCTGGCGTGGGAGGGGAAGTACTAAGAGCTGCGGTGCAGGGCACTGGGGCTCAGAACTAGGTCTGGGGCTCCCAGCAGGCAGTGCCAGTGGCTGCAGCCCCAAGAGAGCTCTGACCATGGAGAGAGCAGCAGCGGGTCTCGTCCAACTCTGGAGAGCTGCTCTGGCTGCAGAGGGGCAGCTGGGAGTGCTGGGGTCAATCTTGGCTGCCCTGCACCTCCCACCCCAGGGTGTCTTTTGAGTCCCCGGAGCAATCCCACTGAGTGGGGTGACAGCCCTGCCTGCCTGGGAATGGAGGGGAATTTGGGGTTTCCATCAGCTTCTTGGAGGGTCATGGCTTTTGTTCAGATCCCTGTCCTTGTCCCTGGGCTGGCCCAGCCCTGCATCCCCACAGGTGGCCCCAGAGCTCTGCCCTGCAGGCACCACTCAGGACAGAGTGCATTCAGGCCTGGGGAAACATCCTCCTGGCACAGTTCCCACAACAGACCTCAGTGCCCCGTTCCCCTGTGGCCGTCTGGCTTTGACTGCTCGCCCCAGCACCCGACCCCTTCCCTGCCTTGGCCATGGCCCACGTGAGGCTTTGCAGACAGCCCTGCTCTGGGGTCTGCCAGGCTCTGGGCATGTCTGAGCCCATGCAGGTCTGGGTGTTTCCCGAGTGCACACACTGAGCCCAGCAAGAGGACGGGGCTGGTCACATTTCAAAGATCAGCCCTCAGCTGGACCATGGTGAATGGCCAGGGCTGGAAATGGCTGCTAGGGGGAACTAGGACTGGGGGTGACTTTGGGGTGAGGGACAGCGCATGGGGTGGAGGAGGCTGTGTCAAGGACATATGCTGGGCACAGAGACTGAGGGACAGCAGCAAACTCACAGGGCTGCTGAGTCATGCTTCCTTCAGTGCAAGCCCTGACGCAGGGTCCCAGCCTCCCTTTCGATGCCACCCTTGAGGAGGGGCGATGGCACTAAGAGATGGGTAGTTGTGAGCACCGGCCCTTCTTCATCCACTACCCAGGCCTAGTGGAGCACCAGGACAGCGAGGACTTCTGCCTCTACACCATGAACATGCTTTAGGGCACCCACAGTCTGGGCATTGTCTTGGATTAGGTGAACGCTGGTATTTTTGTCTCTGAGGCAATTTCCAGCCTAGGTCATCTCTGTTCTGAGCTCTCCCTAACCCTCTGCTGATCTACCTGGCTGTTCCTGGCCCCTTCCCCATCATCCCTGCAGGGTCCCAAGCTGGCGGTGCTGCTCTGCAGAGCCATTTGGCTGTGGTGCCTGGGGTCACAGGGTGACTCCACACTGGCCTTGCTGGTCAGGGTGGGAAGCAGCTCCAGCTGGATGGGGAGGACTGCTGCTAATCTCCCCAGTGCACTGGGGAGATCCCAGTTTATTACAGGGAGCCTGTGGGGGAGTCAGCTCCGCCCCAGTGTTAGACACACTCTTACACAGGCTCCAGGTGAGACAGAGCAGGTTCATGCCTCTGGACAAGTGAGACAAATCCAAACATTTGTCTGCGAACATGATCACCACAAGTAACAATAACGATAAAGCTAATGATAATGAGACTGGTAACAATAATGATAATACATCAAAGCACCCATTTGGGATGGGATATCCTGGGAGTCGTTTGTGGAGAGGGATGGGGAGTTTATCACTATTGCAAAACTTTTCATGTAAGCCCTTTCCTAACTGCATCCTTGAGCTCCTGGTTCCTCATGCTGTAGGTGAGGGGGTTCACTGCTGGACGCACCACCGAGTGCAGCACTGCCAGCACCAGATCCAGGGATGGGCAGGAGATGGAGAGGGGACTTCAGGTGCTGAGAAACAGGGAGACCACAGCCAGGTGAGGAGGCACATGGAAAAGGCTTTGTGCCATCCCTGCTCCGAGGGGATCCTCAGCACAGTAGTGCAGATTTTCACACGAGACCTAGGAGGGTCCCGTAGTGGGTTTTTTGAGAAGGGTTGTGCCGTCTTGAAGCGCACGGAGTCGGGGAAAGTTCTTAGCTCAGGCACAAACACTGAAGCTCTGACACCACAGGGACCCGTTATCTGACCACGGCACAAAAGAAGCATTTTTACCTCACCACGTGCCTTCCTTGTGCTTATTTGGTTCATTGCCCTGGCACACGCCAGGAGCACAGGCACCACCGGTACTGCAGGTAAGACGTGAGCAATGCCCTGCCCACCCGCTGCCAGCTGCCTGAGGGGCCATTTGCCCCGGAAGTCACTCCCCTCTACTGGTCACGTGCCTTGTGGGGATTGCCTGGAAGGAGCGGCCACCCCTTCTGCTTTACCCGGAAGTACCTCTGACCCAGAAGGCCCTTCCCCTCCATACCCAGGGGCTGCCATTTTGGTTTGGCTGCCATTTGGGGGCTGCCATTGTATGAACAGGGGCTGCCATTTTATGGGAGTGGGCTGCCATGTTCTTAAACATCATACTGCTCTGTGCTTGGCTGATAGCCACTGCTTGCCAGCATCAAACCCACGTGTTCTCAGGAAGTCCTATAATTGACTGGCAAAAGGACTCTCCCCTCCCTGTGCACCCAGAAGCACATCAGCAAAGGAAGCCCCCTGTCATTACGTACAGGGAGGCTGCCACTTTTCGCAGCCTCATTCCCCACATGTTTTCATGCTGCATTGTGGTTGGGTGGCAGCCATTTTTTGACACCATCATACCCCCATGTTCTCATGCAGCCCTGTGACTGGCTGCCTGCCTGCTTTGGACAAGGAAGTGCTCAGATATAAAAATATATACCTGTATTACAATATATACATTTTTAGAAATATATGTGTGAGTGTACAAATATGTATAAATATACTTTTATTTATTTATCAATATATACGGTATTTTAAATATATATACCTTTCTATACATGTATGTATGTGTATACATTTATATATATATTTATTTTTATTTATATAAAAACATTTATAAAGCCAGAAAAATTAAATATATATAGCCATTATCACATAGGTATAAAATGGAGAAAGCCTTCTTTAATAAGAGCTAATGAATGAAGAATTAGAGTTTAAATGTGAATAGAAAGAAAAGTACAAGGGTGGGTCGAGGTCCCCCACTTTACCAGGCTGCAGAAGAAGCCCAGACATGTTGTGGGGGGAACTTCAAGGCAGTGGGAACATGCCTGAGGGCTGCGACCCCCTCCCAGGAGGCCACCAAGGGGCCCTCCACACAAATCCTGTTAACAGACAAAGAAGAGCCCAATCCTGGGAAGTGGCCTAGGAGGCCCCAACATCCCAGACCAGCTCAGCAGGATGGCCACGCAGGGTTACTGGGGCAGCCTCTGAGCTCTTCTTGGTGCCGCAAGACACAGGCAATGCTGTCTGCGAACATGGAAAACCAGGACAAAATGCCAACTTCAGAAGAACATGCGCATGGGGACCATATGGAAAAGACCCAAAGAGGATCTCAAAAAAGACCACGAGAAGAAGAAGAAACAGCCAGTGAGCCCATGAACCGCAAAGTGGATTTCGAGGTGCCAAACAGAGGCAGGGTGGTAGTGGGGAACTCCCTTTCCCCATGGGTGTGGGGGATCTCACAGCTACCTGCAAGACCACTGTGTGGTGCAGAGTGATGCTATTTAGATTTCCTTGTCCTTAGGTTGATAACCTGATGGAATGTTTCAAAAAGCTCTGGCTGAGTGAGTGAGGGGAGAAGTCAGGAGTGTGCTGGCACTTGTCCAGGTCCACCTGAGCCACACCAGCCAAAGCCAGTGTGCTGTGTGTATGTCATGTGAAAGGATGGGGAAGGGGGTGAGGGGTGGTGGATGTAATGTACATTTGTATTGAATACTGTAGGACCTGAGCAGGATGCAACTGGTGTGGAAGAAGGGGTGGAGATTGTACTGGGTGTGGCTGGGACGGAGTTAATTTTCTTGTTAGCAGCCCCTATGGTGCTGTGCTTTGCCTTGGTGGCCAAAACAGTGTTGAGAACACACTGACATTGGAGCTATTGCTGAGCAGTGCTTGCACAGCGTCAAGGCCTTCTCTCTTTCTCACTCGCCTCCCACAGCGAGAAGGCTGGGAGGGGACAAAGCCAGGACAGCTGACCCCAGCGAACCAAAGGGATATTCCACACTGTATGACATCATGGTCAGCAGTAAAACTGGGGAGGGAGTGTGTATTCTTTGCTCAGAGACTGGCTTGGCATCAATCTCCTGCTGTGAGTGATTACTTCTCCACTTATTAAACTGTCTTTATCTTGACCCATGAGACTTTTTTCCTGGCTTTTGCCCTTCCAGTTCCCTCCCCCATCCCACAGGTGGGGAGTGAGCAAGTGACTGGGTGGGGGCTGCCACATGGGGTCACCCCACCACACGAGCACAGAGCAAATAGGTTGGTATGTGCTTGTGAGGTCACTGGTGCCTGAGTAGATCATAGGCTGGGAGCTGGCACATGGCCTGTGGAAGTGTTGTGAGATTGCTGATGCCTGAGTAGCTGATAGGCCAAGAGCATGCACATGGCTTGTGTTGGAGCTTGTGAGGTCACTTGTGCCTTGATATCTCATAGGTGAGCAGATAGCAAGTAGGTGGATATGTGGTGGTCAGGTCACTGGTGCCTGAGTAGCTGATAGGGAGGAGGGAGACACATGGCTTGGGTATGTACTTGTGATGTCACTCTTGGCTGAATAGCTGATAAACCTTGATCAGGAGCATGGCCCTTACAGGTGCTTGTGAGGTCACCGGAGGCAGAGTACCTCAACAGCAAGGACATGGCAAACGGGTGTATAGGTTCCTGTGAGGTCACTGGTGCCTGAGAAGCTGATAGGGCAGGAGCAGGCATCTGGCATTCTACTGGTTTTGGCTGGGATAGAATTAACTTTCTATTTAGTGAAATAGTGAGTGAGCGACTGTGTGGGAGGTAGCTGCTGGCCAGGGTTAATCCACAACAGGTATGTGTAGGTTGTTTTGAGGTCACTGGTGCCTGAGAAGCTGATAGGCAGGAGCAGGCCCATGGCTTGCGTCTGTGCTTCTGAGGTCACTCATGCCTGAGTAGCTCACAGGCCTGGAGTAGGCCCATGGCATGTGTAGGTGCTTCTAATGTCACTGCTGCCTGAGTAGCTGATAGGGCAGGAGCAGGCCCACAGTTTCTGCAGGTGGTTTTGAAGTGATTGGTGTCTGAGTAGCCGATAGACCAGGAGCAGGCCAATATCACCTGTAGATGCTATGGCATCACCTGTGGCTGAATAGCAGATAGGCCAGGAGCATGCACTTAGCTGTGTATGAGCTTGTGATGTCGCTGGTGCCTGAGTAGCTGATAGGGCAGAAGCTGGCACATAGTTTGTGTAGGTGCTTCTGATGTCACCAAGTCAATATTTAGACGACAACCAAATATGGGGTTTTGGAAGAACCATCATTAGCAGCAGCAGTCCATACACTGCACACACACGTGTGACAGTGTAACAACTCATGAGCACACAGCGGTTGCAGTAGGAGGGGTGTGAGGTCACCGTCAGTATAACCCATGAGCACACAGCAGTGGCCGTAGGAGGGTGTGAGGTAACGTCACAGATGACACCCCAGTCTGTGGGACTCGGTGCAGAGCAGCCGTGTGCCCCATCAGAAGGGCAAGACAGGGAACGGGATCTGCCATGCCCTGTGTCTGCAAGGCTGAAGGAGCAGTCCCTGCAGCCCTGGCTGGAGCAGTCGGGGTGGGGGTGGCTCGGGGGCACCGCAGGGATGTGCCTGGGCACGGTGCCAGGAGGAAACCACAGGCTTCCTGCCCGGGCGCTGTGGGGGGAGCACGGAGAGCGCTGTGAGACCACATGGGCTGTGGTTTGTGCACCTGCAGGCTGCAGCTCCCGAGCCACCCGCGGGGAATAACGGCCCCTCGGTGACATGTCAAGAGGCAGGGATACATCTGAGCCTCTGGGCTGCGTGTCAGCTGCCAGGGAAGGGACATGTCCCAGCTCCAGCTCATTTCAAGGGACCTTCGATGGGGCTCTCCAGGGAGGAACGGGCAAGCTAGCACTCCTGGGATGGGGCTCTGGCCTGAGCTAGGGCCCTTTCCCAGCTGCTGCTCCCACCACAGCAGGATCTGAAGCAGGGGCAGGGGCTGTTTCCTTCCCTTCCTGACACAGCTCCTGGTGCAGTCCCAGCCCTGTGGTTCCCATGGCACGGGGACGGCTGGACACTCGCACCTTGGGCTGTTGGATGTGCCCGGTATAGGAGATGCTCAGTGCTCCTGGTCCACACAGCAGGGTTCAAGGCATGAAAAATCCGTTTTCCCCCACTACAGCCGGCCCTGTCCTGTGACGCACCGCCACCACAGTGACGTGACACCTGCAGTGGAGCCATCCCTCATATATGGTCATGAATGGCGCTGGAGAAGTTCATTGGAGGGCTGGGCTGTGTCGGAGGGGAGATAGCTCCCGATAATGTCTAAAAAGGTGCTGCTGCTTCGATTGGCTCCTCCTGTAGCTGGGCTGGCATCTGCAGAGATATATTGCCCTCTCATCATCATTGTCCCCATGAGTCGCGAGGAACTCTGGCAGGGAGTGTGGCGCAGCAGGGATGTGCTGGCAGGGCAGGAGGCTCAGGATGGGCCGAGAGGGAGTCCTGTCCCCTCAGATGCTGTGGCTGCTGCTCTGGGTACAGCTGTGCAGGGGTAAGTGCTGACTGCCTTGTCCCACAGCCCAGGGCCAGGGGCTACCAGGGTGGTCATCAGGATCCGCCTGGGAATGGGGTTTCTTTGCAGGTGCTACTGAGACGAGGGCAGAAGGGGCTCAAGTCCATGGAGCCTGTGCCTTTCCCTGTGCCCATGTGGGTGGGAGAGAGTATCTCCTTTTCCAGGGCTCCAGTGTTTAGGACAGCCTGTGCCTGGCTGCATTCATAGACGGCCTGTCGTGGGGTACCCTTTTGGGACCCCCTGTTGCCCAGCACTGTGCCTCTGGAGCCAGTGGTGGCCTAGCTGGTGATGGCAGCCCCCAGAGATCCCCAGAGCACTGCCAACCTCTGGGGTAGCCTGGAGGGTTTGTGTGCTGCTCACTGCCCCCTTGTTCCAGGGGAGCCCTGACCCCATGAGGGCAGTGTGTACCCCACAGAGAGACTGACGCCAGGGATGAGGAGAGGACATGGGCTGGGGAATCCTCGGATTTGTCTCGGTGCTCCCTGGGAACTCAAAAAGCCATGGGGTGGGTTTGGATGGTGGTGGGGCAGGTGGTTTGCACAGGAAGCTGCAGGCCTGGGTACACAGGGCTGTTGAGGGGGTGCTGGGCTGGGGAGGAACGGGTGCCCAGTGCAGGGCTGGGCAGATATGGGTGGGGGGCATGTGGCCATTGGTGTGGGAAGAGGTGCCTTGTGCAGTGGGATGGCATGTGATGCCCAGAATGGACCCCCACACTGCACTGGGGACAGCCTAGAGGGGAGTGGGCTCCCACCCCATTACCTCTGACTTGGCCCAGGTAGGGGGTTCCCCCAGACCTGCAGTGCTGGGGCTTGGCACTCTCCTGACCCGCCCCATGTTGATGTTCAAAGGTGCTGCGGAGGTGAGGCTGGCGGATGGTGGCAGGCGCTGTGCTGGAGAGTGGAGGTGAAACAAGAGGGCCAGTGGGGCACCGTGTGTGATGACTACTGGAGTATGAATGATGCGGCAGTGGTTTGTAAGCAGCTGGACTGTGGGTCTGCTGTTGGAGCTCCTCAGTACGCACACTTTGGGCAAGGATCTGGCCCCATTTGGATGGATGATGTTGGCTGTAATGGCACCGAGTCTGCCCTGTCTGACTGCAAACACGCAGGATGGGGTAAAAATAACTGTGGTCATGGTGAGGATGCTGGAGTGATGTGTTCAGGTAAGGGGTCAGTCTTTTGCCTAGCTTTGGGGCTGGGATGGGGGAAGGGACCTGGGTGTGCCCTCAGGGAGCAACAAGCAGATGCTGGAGCTGGGTCCAGTGTGGCCAAGCACACTGCCAAGCTGGGACTGTCATTGCTGATATAACTGATTCCCAGGGAAAGGCCAGGGGGAGCCTACCCCCGAGGTGAACTAAGTCTGCCACGCTGTCTCAGCCCCGCCTCAGTTGGTGTCTTGGGCTGCAGATGAATCCTCCATCCCTGACCCAGGGTGTCCATTGGGCTTCATCAACCTCCACCCATTCTGCCAGTTCCCAGCCAACAATGCTGAGGGTCCCTTTGCTGGAAACACCAGGTGGGACTTGCTTAGCACCCCAGGTCTTGGAGGACTGGCATGAGATGGCTGGTCACGCTAGGTTATTCCCCCTCACAGATATGAGTACCTTGACTGAACTGAAGGGACTTTTCAGAGAGGATGAGTGCTGGGCCCTGGGCAAAGGAGCAGGGTGGCCACAAAGCCCTTCGCTGCCTGTCCCAAGGGCTCAGCTGTGTGGTCAAACAGTGCGAGGCCTCAGGGCTTGGTGGCTGCTTGACCTGGCTGCTCCCTCCCACATCACCACAGTCACAGGCTGGCAGTGGGAAATCCCTGGGGCTGTGACAGCCCCGCGGGACATGACCCTGTGCAGGCAGTGCTGACCCACTGCCCAATCTCTCCTGCCTGCCCACGGCTCCCCACACTGCCCCATGACACGGGGACTTTGGCAGCACTTCCTGATCCTCATGAGTGCGTGCTGTTACCCTCTGAGTAAGCGTGAGGCCAGGGGGTCATGCAAGTCTCCAGCCCCTCTGTCCGGCCATTGGCTTTGGACCTGTGCACCTCCAGGCAGAGCAGTGTGTCCCTGGCTGAGGACACCCCCTCCAAACAGGTATCGGAGGGGTCTGGACAGGCTCCAGCCATGATAACCATTTCTGTGCTCTGTGACATCTCCCACCTAAAAGGAACCTCCCAATCCTCAGGAACACCCCTGGGATCAGGGTGCGCTTCTGGTTGCCTCAGGGTGATGGTCTTGCCTGGCCTGAAGCTCTGCAGGGGCTGAGCAGGCTGCAGCAGTCAGTATCATCTGGGCCACTTCTCCTGGACCTGAACTGCTCCCACCACTGTGGTGCTGGGGGGACCATGCCGGGCAGCACAGGGCACCTTGTGTGGGAGCAGTTTGTCTGAGCAGTACCTGTGGCTGTGAGTCTGCAACAGACACATACCCTCGAGTGCTGTGATGGTGTAGAGAAGGGGTGCAGGGGGCCTGGATGTGTTTGTGTCACCAACACTCCCCCAACAGCTTCCTCTGGGATGTGCAATGGGCAGTTTGGTCACAGCTTGCTTGGAGGTGATGCAGGATGTGGGCATCTAACTGCCAGAGGGCTCTGGGAACTGCCAGGTGTTTGGGTTTCTTCCAGGATTTGTCCGTCTGGTGGAAGGGAAGAGCCGCTGCTCAGGACGTGTGGAGATCCATGACGGGGACCAGTGGAAAACTGTCTGTGCTTCACACTTTGGTGCCAAAGCTGCTGATGTGGTCTGCAGGGAGTTGCAGTGTGGCAGAGCCCTGCCTGTCACTGAGGCAGCTCACTTTGGAGAAGGGATCAGTGCCATGTGGGACGGAGAGCTGCAGTGTGTGGGGAATGAATCCCTCCTCATCTCCTGCCCCAGGGGGTCCTCCAGGGAGCAGCCCTGCACCCACGCGAACAGCGCTGTTGTCACCTGCACACGTAAGGACTCAGGGATGTGCGTTGAACACTGGGGTGAGCTCCAGCCTGAGGGGAGGCAGGTTGTGGGTGTGGAGACAAGGGAAGTGGGGTGTCTGTTCCCACAGGCTGGCAGAGAGGTGACCTTCCTGGGGGATCCTAGACAAGGGCAGGGCTGGGCTGATGCCCAGGGCCAAGGAGGGGGCATGCGTTGGGAGGGCTCACTGGGATCATCGGTTGTTCCGCAGGGGACACAGCAAGACCTGAAGGCAGAGGATAAGCTGGGAGGAGCCCGGGGCAGGCTGTGGTCCAGGGCAGCTGGGGGCCCTGGGGAGAAGCAGCAGTGTGTGCTTGGGGGAGCCCTGGGGGGGCAGGTCTCTTCTCAGGGTGCTGGGTGGGGAGGAGCAGGTGCCCTAGGTGGGCATGGGCCAGGGGCAGGTGGCAGCTGGCCGTTGGGGTAGAAGGAGGTGCCAAAGGCTGTGGGGCCACAAATGACCCAGCAGGGCCACAACTGCACACCCCCAGCCTTGCGCAGTCCGTGGGGATAGAAGGGACTCCTGCACTGCCCCGGGGACAGCCTGGAGGGGAGTGGGCTCCCACCTTGGCACCTCTGACTCCACCCGGGCAGGGGTTCCCCAGACCCCCAGTGCTGGGGCTCGGCACTGTTCTGACTGTCCTGTGTCAGTGTTTGAAGGTGCTGTGGAGGTGAGGCTGGTGGATGGTGGCAGGCGCTGTGCTGGGAGAGTGGAGGTGAAACAAGAGGGCCAGTGGGGCACCGTGTGTGGTCACTACTGGGACATGGACGATGCGGCAGTGGTTTGTAAGCAGCTGGACTGTGGGTTTGCTGTTGGAGCTCCTCAGTACGCACAATTTGGGCAAGGATCTGGCCCCATTTGGATGGATGACGTTGGCTGTAATGGCACCGAGTCTGCCCTGTCTGACTGCAAACACGCAGGATGGGGTGAACATAACTGTGCTCACACTCTCGACGCTGGAGTGACATGTTCAGGTAAGGAGACAGCCTGTACTCCACCTTGGGGCCAGGGTGGGGAAGGGACCTGGGTGTGCCCTCAGGGAGCAAGAAGGTGTCGTGGTTTAACCCCAGCCGGCAGCTAAGCACCACGCAGCCGCTCGCTCACTGCCCCCCCACCCCTGGGATGGGGGAGAGAATCAGGAAAAAAACCTCGTGAGTTGAGATAAAGACAGTTTAATAGGACAGAAAGGAATGAAAAACAATGATAATGATAATAATAATATGACAATAGTAATACTAAAAGAATTAAACTATACAAAGCAAGTGGTGCACAATGCAATTGCTCACCACTCGTTGACCGATGCCCAGTTAGTTCCCGAGCCGCGATCCCCCCTCCCAGCCAGCTCCCCCAGTTTATATACTGGGCATGATGTCATGTGGTATGGAATAGCTCTTTGGCCAGTTTGGGTCAGCTGTCCTGGCGGTGTCCCCTCCCAGCTTCTTCTGCCCCTCCAGCCTTCTTGCTGGCTGGGCATGAGAAGCTGAAAAATCCTTGACTTAGTATAAACACTACTTAGCAACAACTAAAATCATCAGTGTGTTATCAACGTTATTTTCCTACTAAATCCAAAACACAGCACTATACCAGCTACTAGGAAGAAAATTAACTCTGTCCTAGCCGAAACCAGGACAGTATCCACCCCTTATTCTATACCATCTACATCATGTCCAGGTCCCACACTTTCCAATGCATTTTCAATTAATCACCACCACTTTTGCTGCCTTTTAATACATATACACACAGATATCATTCCCTTAATGTATAAGCCTTTAAAATGTCCATTTAAAATGTTCGTTGCGTTCATTCAGTCCATGACTTTGGACTCCATCTATCATAACAGTCTGTCTGGGCAGGAGGGATGGTGTGAAGTCCGCTCAGTCAGCAGAGCAGGATCCGCTTTGGTGCAGTACAGCGGGCAGATGACATTGGGCGCAGCAGGAGGATGGTGTGTAGTGTTGGATTGTTGCATGCTGCAGTCAGTCCTGGTTCCATCACTACTGCACTTCACTTGGTTTTATCAAAGTTCATTCTTTATTAATCTAGATAGTTCTTACTGTAATACTGTTGATATAGCATATAACAACTATAGTAATGATGACATACAGTGGCAGGGTTATATAGCAATTAACATAATACAATTTAATTCACTGGCTATTCTCACCTAAAATCAAATCCCCTTGAGGCACACATCGGACTTCCCCGTCTTTCCGCATCACCCACCAAGTGCATCCAGGTCCTTGAGCAAAAGCAATCCCACGAATGGGTTTTCCTTTGCCTGAGGCAGGAGTAACCCAGACTGTCTTCCCTAGCATATTTTTTATGTGCACTACAGGGACCTTATCCCCTTCTACAGTACGTAAAAGTTCTGACTGGGCAGGGCCAGCCCGATTGGCAGATCCTCTAGTGTTGACTAACCAGGTGGCCTTTGCTAGATGTGTATCCAATGTTTAAAGTCCCACCACCCATTGCTCTCAGTGTAGTCTTTAACAACCCATTATATCGCTCGATTTTCCCAGAGGCTGGTGCATGATAGGGGATGTGATACACCCACTCAATGCCGTGCTCTTTGGCCCAGGTGTCTATAAGATTGTTCCAGAAATGAGTCCCGTTGTCTGACTCAATTCTTTCTGGGGTATCGTGTCGCCATAAGATTTGCTTTTCAAGGCCCAGGATAGTGTTCTGGGCAGTGGCATGGGGCACGGGATATGTTTCCAGCCATCCGGTGGTTGCTTCCACCATTGCAAGCACATAGCGCTTGCCTTGGCGGGTTTGTGGGAGTGTGATATAGTCAATCTGCCAGGCTTCTCCATATTTATATTTCAGCCATCGTCCCCCATACCAAAGAGGCTTTAACCGCTTGGCTTGCTTAATTGCAGCGCATGTTTCACATTCATGGATAACCTGTGCGATAGTGTCCATGGTCAGGTCCACCCCTCGATCACGAGCCCATCTATATGTTGCGTCTCTTCCCTGATGACCTGAGGTGTCATGGGCCCACCGAGCTAAAAATAATTCACCCTTATGTTGCCAATCCAGATCCACCTGAGCTACTTCAATCCTAGCAGCCTTGTCTACCTGTTGATTGTTTTGATGTTCTTCAGTGGCCGGCTCTTGGGTACGTGGGCATCTACATGACGTACTTTCACAACCAAGTTCTCTAGCCGGGCAGCAATATCTTGCCACAATGGGGCAGCCCAGATGGGTTTACCTCTGCGTTGCCAGTTACTCTGCTTCCATTGCTGCAACCACCCTCACAGAGCATTTGCCACCATCCACGAGTCAGTATAGAGATAAAGTATTGGCCATTTTTCTCGTTCAGCAATGTCTAAAGCCAGCTGGATGGCTTTCACCTCTGCAAACTGACTCGATTCACCTTCTCCTTCTGCAGTTTCTGCAACTTGTCGTATAGGACTCCATACAGCCGCCTTCCACCTCCGATGCTTTCCTACAATGCGACAGGACCCATCAGTGAACAGGGCATATTGCCTCTCATTTTCTGGCAGTTTATTATACAATGGGGCCTCTTCAGCACGTGTTACCTCCTCCTCTGGTGATATTCCAAAATCTTTGCCTTCTGGCCAGTCTGTGATCACTTCCAGAATTCCTGGGCGACTAAGGTTTCCTATTCGACTTCGTTGTGTGATCAGTGCAACCCACTTACTCCACGTAGCATCAGTTGCATGATGTGTAGAAGGGACCTTCCCTTTGAACATCCAGCCTAGCACTGGCAGTCGGGGTGCCAACAGGAGCTGTGTTTCAGTACCAACCACTTCTGAAGCAGCTCGAACTCCTTCATATGCTGCTAATATCTCCTTTTCAGTTGGAGTATAGCGGGCCTCAGATCCTCGATATCCCCGACTCCAAAACCCTAGAGGTCGACCTCGGGTCTCCCCAGGCGCTTTCTGCCAGAGGCTCCAGGTAGGGCCATTCTCCCCGGCTGCGGTGTAGAGCACATTTTTAACATCTGGTCCTGCCCGGACCGGCCCAAGGGCTACTGCATGAACTATCTCCCGTTTAATCTGTTCAAAGGCTTGTTGTTGCTCAGGGCCCCATTTAAAATCGTTCTTCTTCCGGGTCACTTGATAGAGAGGGCTTACAATCATACTGTAATTTGGAATATGCATCCTCCAAAAACCTACAACACCTAAGAAAGCTTGCGTTTCCTGTTTACTAGTCGGTGGAGACATAGCTGCTATTTTGTTGATCACATCCATTGGGATATGACGACGTCCGTCTTGCCATTTTATTCCTAAAAACTGAATCTCCTGTGCGGGTCCCTTCACCTTACTCTGTTTTATGGCAAAACGGCTTTCAGAAGGATTTGGATTATTTTCTTCCCTTTCTCAAAAACTTCTTCTGCTGTGCTGCCCCATACAATGATGTCATCAATGTTACTACAGGTGTTCTGGAGCTCCACCTTTTTCCAGTGCATTTTGGATTAGTCCATGGCAAATGGTGGGGCTGTGTTTCCACCCCTGGGGCAGTCGATTCCAGGTGTACTGGACGCCCCTCCAAGTGAAAGCAAACTGTGGCCGGCACTCTGCTGCCAAAGGGATTGAGAAAAATGCATTAGCAATATCAATTGTGGCGTACCACTTGGCTGCTTTTGACTCCAGTTCATATTGAAGTTCTAGCATGTCTGGCACAGCAGCACTCAGTGGTGGCGTGACTTCATTCAGGCCACGATAGTCCACTGTTAGTCTCCATTCTCCATTAGACTTTCACACTGGCCATATGGGGCTGTTAAAGGGTGAGCGAGTCCTGCTGATCACTCCTTGGCTCTCCAGTCGATGAATCAGCGTAATGGATGGGAATCAGGGAGTCTCAGTTGGTGCGATATTGCCGCCAGTGCACCGTTGTGGTAGCGATCGGCACCTGTTGTTCTTCAACCCTCAGCAACCCCACAACCGAAGGGTCCTCAGAGAGACCAGGTAAGGTGGACAGCTGTTCAATTCCCTCCATCTCCAAGGCAGCTATACCAAAAGCCCACCAATACCCCTTTGGGTCTTTAAAATACCCTCTCCTGAGATAGTCTATGCCAAGGATGCATGGGGCCTCTAGGCCAGTCACAATGGGGTGTTTCTGCCACTCATTCCCAGTTAGGCTTATTTCAGCCTCCAATACAGTTAGCTGTTGAGATCCCCCTGTCACACCAGAGATACAGATGGGTTCTGCCCTTTTATAACTTGATGGCATTAGAGTACACTGTTGCACCGGTATCCACTAGAGCCTTATACTCCTGTGGGTGTGATGTGCCAGGCCATCGAATCCACACAGTCCAATAAACCCGGTTGTCCCTTTCCTCCACCTGGCTGGAGGCAGGGCCCTCTAATCCTGGTCAGAGTATTTGTTACTCACTTCTTGTAAAAATGACTTAGAGGTCCCTTCAAGAGGCTCAGAAGACCTTCTACTTTGTCTGGAAACCGGAGTGGCATCTTTCCTGGAAGAATCCCCTTTTCTGGTTGTTTTTCCTTTCAATTCACGTACCCGTGCATCTAGGACCGAGGTAGGTTTTCTATCCCACTCCCTCATGTCCTCTCCGTGGTCACGCAGGTAAAACCACAGGGTACCCCGTGGTGTATACCTTCTATATTCTCTCTCTTGATCAGAGGAATGCTCACTCCTAATAGCTGAGATATTGGTCTGTACAGGTGGGGAGTAGGAGGTTTCGATTCAGTTCGATCAGTTCTTCGGACTTTTCGGACAGTTTTTTCCACAGCCGAGACACAGGCTCGTAGGGATGAAGAGAGATTTTCTTCATATTGCCGGAGTTGGCGAGCCATTTCATCCACTGTCGGTGCCTCTTCATCTTTCCAAGTTAGTACTGCCAATGGGTTGGCATACGATGATGGTGCGCTCCGTACAAAACTTCTGCCACATGGGTCGTGTGCATTGAACTTCATCTGGATCTCTGGGTAATTGTAAACTGTCCGGGTCATAATAAATCATCTCTAGCACGGCTAATTCCCTCAGGTACTGAATACCTCTTTCCATGGTAGTCCACTTGCCTGGTTGACATATAACATCTTCCTTGAAGGGATACCTTTCCTTCACACTTGACAGGAGTCGCCTCCAGAGGCTGAGGGCTTGTGTCCCTTTTCCAATCGCCTTATCAATGCCACCTTCCCTAGCAAGTGATCCCAGCTGCTTGGCTTCCTTACCCTCTAATTCCAGGCTACTAGCCCCATTGTCCCAGCATCGGAGCAGCCAGGTGATAATGTGCTCACCTGGACGACGGCTGAAATCTTTTCGCATATCCCGCAGCTCACTCAGGGATAGAGATCGGGTGATTACTTCTGGTTCTGCCTCTTCCTCCTGTTCTCGTGATGGCCCTGGTTCATCTTCATCCTTCGCTAAACGAACTGATTTTTTTGTATATTTCTTCTTCTGTATAGGAGCGACTGATATTGGCACAGGTTGGTTCTCTGGTTCAGCCGCAGTGCCTGTTGCAGGGGTCGGAGTAGCCGCAGCGCCTGTCGCAGGGGTCGGAGTAGCCGCAGCACTGTCGCGGGGTCGGAGTAGCCGCAGCGCCTGTCGCGGGGTTAGGAGTAGCTGCAGCGCCTGTCGCGGGGTCGGAGTAGCTGCAGTATCTGTTGTGGGGGCTGGAGTAGCCGCCTTGCGTGTCGCTGGGGTTGCAGTAGCCGCTGCGTCTGTTGCAGGGGTGGAGTAGCCGCAGTATCTGTCGGTCTGTTTTCCCTCCCTTCCCCCTGAGAGTGCTGCACAGTATCGAGCAGTGTTTGGTAGATGCTAGCCAGGGCCCAGCACAGTGCGATAAGTTGTGCCTCTTTGGAATCGCCACAGCATTTTCCTTTCAGATAGTCTATCACTTTATCAGGGTCCTGTAGTTGTTCGGGAGTGAAGTTCCAAACCATTGGAGGTGAGAAGTTCTCTAGATACCTGCCCATTTTCTCCCACATGCCATGCCACCCATGGCTATTAAGCCTCGGGGCAGATTTCCGAAAGGTATTCTTAAACAGTTGTTTAACCTTAAACAAGACCTGGAACACATTCAGGAGACATAACAATAGGAACATGCTGGTTTGAACATCCCAAGGATATTCAAAATTCTCAAGAGCTACTGTTAATTTGCCTGGAGGAGAAGGGGAAGCTGAAGAAATGTGTCTCCCCTGTGGCTTGGCTCTCCGATGAGAAAAGGTACAAGGTGTAATTATTAATAGTTTCTGATAGACGGCTCCCGAAGTACGGAGATGACGGCAATGCTGAGTACAAATACCAGATTAGTTTCACGAGCAGCAATTCTATCGTATCGTAAGCCAGTGTTACAAAGTAGAACAACATGATAACTCTGGCCCAGTTCTCACGGGTTGATAAACAGCACAACAGGGAGCATATACTGCAAGTAAGGTATTACATACTGCACCTTTAAGAACAAGTGCACCAACTTTGAGAGCAAATACATCAACATTGTGACCAGCAACTATTGAACTAATATAATGTATGTTTATAACAAATTTGTTCTAACACATTCCAGTCAGATTTGTCGTTATCTCAACCCGTCGTGCCCCACGTTGGGCGCCAAAAAGGACTGTCGTGGTTTAACCCCAGACGGCAGCTAAGTACCACGCAGCCGCTCGCTCACTGCCCCCCACCCCTGGGATGGGGGAGAGAATCAGGAAAAAAACCTCGATGAGTTGAGATAAAGACAGTTTAATAGGACAGAAAGGAATGAAAAACAATGATAATGATAATAATAATATGACAATAGTAATACTAAAAGAATTAAACTATACAAAGCAAGTGGTGCACAATGCAATTGCTCACCACTCGTTGACCGATGCCCAGTTAGTTCCCGAGCCGCGATCCCCCCTCCCAGCCAGCTCCCCCACTTTATATACTGGGCATGATGTCATGTGGTATGGAATAGCTCTTTGGCCAGTTTGGGTCAGCTGTCCTGGTGGTGTCCCCTCCCAGCTTCTTCTGCCCCTCCAGCCTTCTTGCTGGCTGGGCATGAGAAAGCTGAAAAATCCTTGACTTAGTCTAAACACTACTTAGCAACAACTAAAATCATCAGTGTGTTATCAACGTTATTTTCCTACTAAATCCAAAACCACAGCACTATACCAGCTACTAGGAAGAAAACTGACTCTGTCCTAGCCGAAACCAGGACACAACGGGGACGCCAGAGCAGGGCTCAGTGACGCTGGTCTAACTGCTGAGCTGGACGATCATTGCTGATGTCCCCGGTCCCTGGGGAAAGCCCAGAGGGACCCTACCCCAGGGTGAACTAACCTTGCCACAGTGCCTCAGTCCCCTCAGTCAGTATCTTGGGCTGCAGCATGAATCCTCCGTCCCTGCCCCTGGGGTGTCCACTCATCTCCACCCATTCTGCCAGTTTCCCAGCCAAACAATGCTGAGGGTCCCTGTGCTGAGAAAGCCAGGGGGACTTGCTTGGCATCTCCACACTTGGAGGAACAGCATGAGATGGCTGGTCCTCCTGGGTCATTCCCCTTCACAGGCATGGAGTACCTCAAGTGACATCAAAAGGGCTTTTCAGAGAGCATGAGTGCTGGGCTTGAGGAGTGGAGCAGGGTGGCACACAGACGTTTGCTGCCTGTCCCCAGGGCTCAGCTGTGTGGTCAAACAGTGCGAGGCCTCAGGGCTTGGTGGCTGCTTGACCCTGGCTGCTCCCTCCCACATCAGCACACTCACAGGCTGGCAGTGGGAAATCCCTGGGGCTGTGACAGCCCCGCGGGCATGACCCTGTGCAGGCAGCACTGACCCACTGCCCAATCTCTCCTGCCTGCCCATGGCTCCCCACACTGCCCATGACATGGGGGCTTTGGCAGCACTTCCTGATCCTCATCAGTGCGTGCTGTTACCCTCTGAGTAAGCGTGAGGCCAGGGGGTCATGCAAGTCTCCAGCCCCTCTGTCCGGCCATTGGCTTTGGACCTGTGCACCTCCAGGCAGAGCAGTGTGTCCCTGGCTGAGGACACCCCCTCCAAACAGGTATCGGAGGGGTCTGGACAGGCTCCAGCCATGATAACCATTTCTGTGCTCTGTGACATCTCCCACCTAAAAGGAACCTCCCAATCCTCAGGAACAGCCCTGGGATCAGGGTGCGCTTCTGGTTGCCTCAGGGTGATGGTCTTGCCTGGCCTGAAGCTCTGCAGGGGCTGAGCAGGCTGCAGCAGTCAGTATCATCTGGGCCACTTCTCCTGGACCTGAACTGCTCCCACCACTGTGGTGCTGGGGGACCATGCCGGCAGCACAGGGCACCTTGTGTGGGAGCAATTTGTCTGAGCAGTACCTGTGGCTGTGAGTCTGCAACAGACACATACCCTCGAGTGCTGTGATGGTGTAGAGAAGGGGTGCAGGGGGGCCTGGATGTGTTTGTGTCACCAACACTCCCCCAACAGCTTCCTCTGGGATGTGCAATGGGCAATTTGGTCACAGCTTGCTTGGAGGTGATGCAGGATGTGGGCATCTAACTGCCAGAGGGCTCTGGGAACTGCCAGGTGTTTGGGTTTCTTCCAGGATTTGTCCGTCTGGTGGAAGGGAAGAGCCGCTGCTCAGGACGTGTGGAGATCCATGACGGGGACCAGTGGAAAACTGTCTGTGCTTCACACTTTGGTGCCAAAGCTGCTGACGTGGTCTGCAGGGAGCTGCAGTGCGGCAGAGCCCTGCCTGTTGCTGAGGCAGCTCACTTTGGAGAAGGGATCAGTGCCACGTGGGATGGAGAGCTGCAGTGTGTGGGGAATGAATCCCTCCTCATCTCCTGCCTCAGAGGGTCCTCCAGGGAGCAGCCCTGCACCCACGCAGACAGCGCTGTTGTCACCTGCACACGTAAGGACTCAGGGAGACGGGGGCTGTGCCAGGGGTCGGGGAACAGAGCAAGGAATGTGCTAGGCTGGGTGTGGGGACAGGAGGGATGATGGCATTGTCTGCAGCATGAAAATAGTTGAGAAGGAGAAGAAAGGCATGCTGTTCCTCTGGCCTCTCCCCCAGCTCCTGAGGGTACAAGAGCACCAATCCACCCTCTCTCCTCCTCCTCTGTCCCCAGAGTACACAGGGTTCAGGCTGGTGAACGGCAGCACAGCATGTGCGGGAAGGTGGAGGTCCAGGTGCTGGGGACCTGGGGGACCCTCTGTGCCTCCCGCTGGGATCTCTCGGATGCCCACGTTCTCTGTCATCAACTCAACTGTGGGTTTGCTGAGGCCATTCCTGGAGGAGAGCATTTTGGGAGAGAGACTGGCCCTGTCTGGAGAGACTCCTTCCACTGTGACGGGACTGAAGCCCACCTGGCACAGTGCCCAGTGATCACCCTGGGGGCCTCACCATGCTCCGGGAACACTGCTGCTGTCATTTGCTCAGGTGAGTGCCGGAAAAATGCTGCATTAACTCCATTTGCCCTTTGTGTGACACGGCCACCCAAAGCAGGGGTCCCATGGCAGTACCAGGCTGAAGTTCTCCCTGGACAAACCCTGGCATCCCCAGGAGCCATCTGGAGGGCTTTGCCTGCTCAGACTGACCGCTCTGCTTTGGGAGAGCTGAGCACTGAATGGAGGCAAGCATCTACCCCCAGGGCAGTGCCTTAGCCCCAGCGCCACCACCAGGCCTAGGCTCCTCTGTTCTCATACTGTGGGACGAGCCCAGGACAGGGCTGCAGGGCTCTGCTCCATCCCTCTGGCTGCAGACAACCACATCGCATCCCCGCAGAGAGCCCTGCAGAGCCCCATCCCACCAGCCAGGCAGGAGCTGCCTGGGTGCTCCCAGCAGCAGCAGACCTGGGTGTGAGCTGCAGAGAGGACCCGGGCTTTGCCCTCACTTCTCATCAGCAAAAGGCTCAATCTTGTCCTGTTTGGTCAGAAAATCCCCCCTCGCCCTGCTCCCTGAAGGATGCCCTGCTCCCCAGTGCCACCGATGGCTGTGGTATCTCTGTTGTCCCCAGGCTCAGCCGGCTTTGCATCCCTGCGGCTGGTGGGCGGAGGGAGCCGGTGCGATGGACGAGTGGAGATCTTCCAGCATGGGTGTGGGCAGAGTCTTGGATGATGAGTGGGACATGCAGGAGGCCAGTGTGGTGTGCCGGCAGCTGCAGTGCGGAGAGGCAGGGACAGCCTACAACCCCCCAAAGCCTGAGCGAGGGACGGGCCCCGTGGGGCTGCGAGGGGTCCGGTGCGCAGGGCACGAGGCCAACCTGGCCCTCTGCAACACCTCCCTGCCTGAGAGTGCACCGGCAGCAGGGGTTGCGGAGGATGTGGGAGTCGTTTGCTGGGGTGAGCGCACTGCATGGGCCCCCAGGTGACGGGGTGGGTGGGCAGCCAGGCCCTGACAGCAACTGGGCTTTCTACCCACTACAGGGAGCCGGTGGGTCCGGCTGGTGAACGGGACTGGGCGCTGTGCTGGGAGAGTGGAGCTGTACTACCAGGGCACCTGGGGGACTGTGTGTGACGATGGCTGGGACCTGTCTGATGCCGCCGTCGTTTGCCACCAGCTGGGCTGTGGAGGGGCGGTGGAGGCGGCTGGCTCTGCTCGGTTTGGGGAAGGCTCCGGCCAGATCTGGCTGGATGGCGTGAACTGCTCTGGGGCTGAAGCTGCTCTCTGGGACTGCCCTGCTGGGCCCTGGGGGCAGCACGACTGCGGGCACAAAGAGGACGCGGGAGTCATCTGCTCAGGTGTGTGCCAGGACCTGTGGTGGGAGCCTGGTTCCTGGGGAGGCCAGGACACAAGGAGAGCCGGGCATGGCCAAGGCTGTCCTGACTGCCTCTGAGCTCCTGCCCGAGCCCGTCCTGTGGACACCCATGCACGGGCACCCTCAGTCCCACTGGGGGTCCCTGGGGAGCTCAGCAGTCCCCGAGGGTTAGCGGGAAGGGCAGGGGTGTCTGTCCGTCAGGGACTTCTCTCTGCCCCTGGGTGCAAGGGGGACGTGCTGGCCCTGCCCCTGCCCGCCTGAGGGCCTGGGGGGTGCAGAGGTGTCCTGGCTCCCACAGCCCCACACCAGCCTGTTCCCCCTTGGTGCCTTTCCTCAGAGTTCGTGGCCCTGAGGCTGGAGAACAGCGACGGCTGCTCCGGGCGCCTGCAGGTTTTCTACAACGGGACATGGGGGAGCATTTGCTCCAACTCGATGACTCTTGACACGTGTCGCTGGCATGCAAGGAGCTGGGCTGCGGGGATGGAGGATCCCTGGAAACACGCCTGCCCTACGGCAGGGTGTCTGGCCCTGCCTGGCTGATAACGTGCAGTGTGGGGAGAAAACCAGCTCCTTCTGGCAGTGTCCCTCCACTCCCTGGAACCCGCAGTCATGTGAAGACCTGCGAGATGAGATCCACATCACCTGCAATGGTAAGAGCCACCTGGGCACCACTGTCACCCCAGCTGCTGCTCCCTGGGCACGGCCAAACACAGAGAAAGAGCTTGGAAGGGCTTTTCCTTGCCATGTCAGACCCTGCTGCTGGTGGCACAAACGTGACCCCAGCCACCCACGTCCAGCAGCAGTTGCCACCCAGGCTGCCAGCAGCACCTGCGGGAGGCAGAGCACTCCAGGTGAGGTCTCAGAAGAGACCAGACAGGGTTCAGAAGAGCCTCCCCTCCATGGACACCCTCCTGCTGCTCTCTGAACCAGGGGCCTTTTGGGGCTGAGCAGTCAGGGTCCCCCACAGTCCTGCGTGTCCCCTGAATGACCAGGGTTCGGTTGCTGCCGACCAAGATGGCACAGGGAGGGCAAGCAGAGCTCAGCCCTGCTCTTTCTGCACCATCCCCTGAACCAGCCCCTTCACCACAGTGTTTCCTTCTTCAGGGGGACGCCCAGAAATGCCCCCGACCCCGTTGGCCCCGTGCCCCAACTCCACGAGCTGCACAGGTAGGGAGCTGCTCCCCTGTGTACCCTTCTTGTCTGGCAGGGCTCTGCCTGCTCTCTCAGTGCCATGGGAAGTCTTTGCCTTCTCCAGCCAGGGAGAAGATTCGTGCAGTGGGAGGCGAGGACAGGTGCTCGGGCAGAGTGGAGGTCTGGCACCGTGGCTCTTGGGGACGGTGTGCGACGATTCCTGGGACATGCGGGATGCTGAGGTGGCATGCAGGCAGCTGGGCTGTGGCCCCGTGTGTCTGCCCTGCATGAGGCTGCGTTTGGGATGGGGATGGGCCCTATCTGGCTGGAGCAGGTGGAGTGCCGGGGGACAGAGCTGTCTCTGCAGGACTGCTGGGCCCGTCCTGGGGACAGCGGTGCTTGCCGGCATAAGGAAGATGCTGCCGTGCGCTGCTCAGGTGAGTGGCAGGGCTGGACCCCTTGCTCGGGTCTTGGCAGGGAGCTGGGGAAAGCCTTACCCCCACTTGGTCCTGGTGGGCCCTGACCTCCCAAGAGAAGGAACATTCTGTGGAGTGCAGGAGGCTGGTGCAAGTGCGGAGCAGCCTCGGTGGATCTGGACGTCCTCCGCCACTGCCCGTGGGGCCCTGCAGCCCCAGGGCTATCCCCTGGGCTGCCTGTGCCATCCTGCCTGCCGCCCAGAGCAGAGGCGCTGGGCCCTGTCCCGGCCTCCCTTTCTAGCACTACAGGAGGGGCAATTTGGGGGGGATGTGTCAGGGGCATCTCCAGACACACACACAGTGTGTTGGGGAGGAGGCTCCCGGGACCCGCACAACCACCCTCTCAGCCCAGCTCTCCTTTGCCTCTTCTGCAGCTACACCCAGGACGGCAGCATTCCCACCCCAAGCAGGTAACTTGTCCTCCCCCGGGGCTGGGTATCCCCGGGCCCAGGCTGTGAGCCACAGCATGATCACAGCATGTGAGCCCATGCAGATCCCCATCTCGAGGCCGTCTGACTGGCAGCGGGAGAGTTCAGTGCCTGTCATCATCTGCATCATCCTGGGGCCCTTCTCTGCCTGCTCCTGGCCCTCCTGGCCGGGCAAGTGCTAAGCACCAGGACTGGGCGCAGAGGTGGGTCCTGCCACAATGGTGCCAGGGGAAGAAACCTCCTGGAAGGGCTGTGGCGGTGCTGCGGGATGTCAGTGAGGGGCAAGGCAGAGCTGAGGGGGTGGGACTGTGTGCTGCCACCTGTCCCAGACACCACCCCAGTGAGTGCCTGGCCATGGGGCACCAGCAGCAAGGGGTGGGAGGAGCCCAGAGGTGGGGGGAAGCTGGCCAGAGGCAAGGAGAGACGGGGAGAGTTGGGCTCGGGGAGATTGAGCAGAGGGAGATGGCCAAGGCTGGCAGTACTCTGGGTATTGGTGGAGGGCGCTCTGGGGCAATGAGATGCTAGGAGGAGCATGGGGCAGGAGGGTCCATTTCCATGGTGTCAGGGCTCAGCCTTCCCTCTGCCCAGCCCTGCTGCCCACCACCAGCAGGGCAGGGGCCCTGCTATAGACCCGTGGGGCAGAGAGAGGGCAGCTCCAAGAGGAAACATGGGAGCTGCTCCAGGGTCAGACAAGGGGGTATGACCCAGGGGCCAGAGGGGCATG
>NC_059496.1:722465-764527 GCF_018139145.2 Gymnogyps californianus
ATGGTCCCTTGTGGTGCACTGGCTCCTGAGTTGTCCAGTCACAAGCTGTCCTGAGCAGAGTTTCTTGGCCCCCTTTGCCCCCTGCTGCAATGGTTGATGAAACACAGATGTGCTCCTCTGGGCATCAGCAGGGAGACACGCAGCACAGGGGGACCCCTTGGGGCCCCACATGAACATCCCTCTGCATTGGCTCCTTGCTGCTGCAGGGCACAGGTCGGACAGAAATGCCAGCCGTGGCTCCCCTGGGGTCTAGCATGGAAGGTCACCAACTCTCACACGGTGACTTCCAAACAGCCCCAGTTCAACCACTGGATGTCATTTACTCTCCAAATTTACCTCCCTCTGCATTTCCTGAGCATCACACATGCTTCTGTGTTCTCCATTCTCTCAGCACCAAACCCAGGGCTCACAGCACAAGTGTCTCAGCTGTCCCCAGTTTCCATACCCAAATCTGCTCACCCACCAGACTGGAGTGTCCAGCTCAGCTGCAGCCCTTCAAAGCCATCAGTCCCTGCCCAGAGGAAGAAAGACCTGCTCATGAGCTCCAACAAGCTGCTGGGCTCCCCTCTTGCAACCTCTTGCTGCTCCAGAACCTTCTCGCCCATCAGGAACACAGTGACAACTTTGACCCAGGACATCTCCCTCCGTCTTCAGTCTCAGCCTCTCCCCAGTCACCCAGTCAGGCCAAGGAATGGCACAGACTGGCCTATAGTCCCACAGCAACGTGCGTGTTCTAACCCCGTGCAGTTCTGCTGCCTCATAGCCAACTCCCCAGGCATGCACCTCCAGGAAGTCTGGCTTTTGTTGTGCTGAGCGCAAGGGAGAGGAGGGGAGAGGGAGACCATCTGAACAAGCAAAGTTACTGTCTTGCCAGCTTTGAGCGTGAGCTTGCAAATACTTGGCCACAGGGGTAGTGCCTGCAGGATTGTCATTGCTCCAAAAGAGTCCTTCTAGGTTGTTCTTGAGCAAGAATGGGAAAGTCATTGCCGGGGATGGGCTTTGAGGACCATGTGTGCAAAGCAGAAAGATGAGCAGTCCATCCTCTTAGTCCACTCAGCCACTCCAGAAGTTCACGGTGACTGTGGTCTGGTTTTGATTCCCCCAAACCCTCTCTGCCAGGCAGGGGCTCAGCAGGGAAAAATCTATGGCATTGGGAAAAATCTATGGCACTGGGCAACACAATTGCCCCAGCTGTACCACCATGGGGACACCGTCCCTGCGTGTGGTCAAACCATCGCCCTTTGAGTTAACAGCTGAACACGCTCAGCCACCCTGCCACAGAGACCCCAGCCAGGGCTGTCCCAGGCACTGCTTTTGCTGTCAGGACAGGCCTCAGTGCTGAAGGAGTGGGAAGGTCCCTGAGCCCAAGCCACATGCGCAGCCCCATGGAGGTGGAAGCCTGCCTTCACCTCACTCCAGGGATGTTGGGGACGAGGGGTGCAGGGAGAGGCCCAGTGCCTGGAGGAGGGGGATGTAAGATTTCTGCCCCCGTGTCTCCCCACCACATGCCCTGGGGTGCCATCAGAGGCTGGGGCACCTCCCCTCAGGGAGGGCATTTCCCTCACCCTGTTGCACGGCTCCTGCTGTGGAGTTGGGACAGATGAGGCCCAGAGGGTGTTGCCCTGGGCGTCAGAGGAGGCTCAGGGTTGTTTTCCTCTCCATCAACCCACCCTGGAGTGGTCCAGAGCATGGGAGAAGTGCCTGAGCAAGAGCCTCCTCCTGCCCCGTTGCCCTGCAGAGACGTTGAGGGGCTGCGCTCTGCAGTGCAGCACTGTGCCAAAATCAGACCCCAGCGGGAGAGGCTGTCCTGACTTCCCCCATCTCAGAAGGGTTCAAGTGCTGTTTTCTGCAGAAGGTCCCTGGCACCAGGGGACAACAGGACTGTGCTTGTCATAGACATTTATGGGAGGAGAGGGTCTCTCCTGCTGCGAGTGTCAAGGGGATGTAGCTCAGTGAAGAGCGCCGCTTTGCATGAGGGAGGTCCTGGTTCAATCCCCAGCATCTCCATGGGGTGTTTTTGCCCTGAATCCCAGCCTCAGGCAGGTGCGGGTTAGAGCTTGGGCAGTGGTCCTCTCCGACCCTGTGGGCTGTCCTGCCCACCCAGGGCTTGGCGTGAGGTGAGGAGGGCTATGTGCGCAGCCTCTGCTGAGCCCCCTCTTGGAGGAGAAGCAGGCAGCTGTGCTGACTCCTGAGATCGGGTCACTGCCCTGCACCACAGACCCACCCCACAGAGTGTGTCTGTGGGAGATCTCAGGCAGGGGACAGAGGTCAGCAGCACACTAGGAATCCTTTCTGGCTGCACTGAGAAATTGTGAGGGCGCTGGTCCAGCCCAGGTGTCCTGGGACCAGGCCACACTGGCCTGGTGGCTTTCCAGGTGTAAGGGTCTGAGATTGTCCTGTCTCCAGGTGGAGATCCCATACCATGTGGAAGCACCCCTCTGTGCCAGCAGGTAGGGTGTCTGAGCTGGACGAGCCTGAGCGGGGTGGGGTCTCCCAGCTGGATAGGAAATCCATCACGTGCTGACCCTGTCTCCAGGTCCTTTCCTCCCACAGTGGCTTGAGCAGGCCTCAGCTCAGGGAACCTGGAGCTGCTGAGGTCAGGCACAGCCCTGCTGAGGTGGGACTGGTAGGGCCGGTGCCCAGCTCTTGCTCCTGGGGTGTTTGGTGCCTCTGTCTTCCCTTGTGATGGCATTGGGAGGCACAGGCCTGTCCACCGCCATGCACAGGCAGTGAGGGCCAGGAGATGGTGCCTTGGCTGCTCCCTTGGCAATAACACCTGTAACCAAATGGGGTATGAGACATGGACTTTCACTGCAGGGTGCCCAGCCCCAGGAGCGTGAGCCCAGCCTCAGAGAAATAAGGTTGCCTCTCCCATGGACTTTAAAACAGCCATGCTCTGCCCAGCGTCGGGGCAGCAGTGCTGAGAGTTGGGGTCTCACTGTGACCCCCCCTCAGGTAGGTCCTCGGGAGCTGCAGGAGAAACCACAGATCTGGGGCACCCAGTGACAATCCTGCTTTGTTGCAGAGAATGGACCCAGCCCGCAGGGCCAGACTGTTCAGGTCCCAAAATGCCATGAAGCAGGTACTTTCTGCTCAGGTGTGCTGCCCCCTCAAGCACACACAGGCCTGTGGCTCATCCCCCAAGGAGGAGGAGGCAAACCTCTGCCAGGTGCCAGAGTAAGGCGAGAAATATTACACCTACGGAGGGCAGAGCTGGCGGCGAGGTGGCACGGGACAGGCACTGGGCTTCTTTGCCCTGGTCCCCACTTGGGACACCTTGACTCTGCTGGTCACGTGTCCATGCCTGCCCATAGACCCCCACCATCCTGTGTTCAGAAGATACACTCCCCCCTTCTTCTTTACTTCACTTCACCTTACTTCTCTGAGATGCAGGGCTGGAGCTTGCCCCAGTGGGAGTTTTCCAGGGGATGGAGGCTGTGTTTGCAGTGCCCGTATGTCACCCATCATCGTGGGCGTCTGGCCTGGGAACGCTGCTCTCCCATGGGGGCTGCCAGCAGGAAGGGTCCAGGGTATGGGGCAAAGGGGTGTGTGAGCCTGGGCTTCCCCCAGAACCCGCCAGCGTCACCCCAGGGGTGGTGGAGCTCCCGGCAGGGAATGGGGCAGTGCTGAAGTGGGAGAGGATGTTGGCGACAGCCGCCTCCTCCCCTCTTCTCCTCTAGGGCCAGATCCTGCTGTTTGCAGCAGTACTGAGCTGCAGTAACTCCCCACAGGGAACCCTGCCTGCCACAGACAGCAAATGCACCTTCCAGCCCACAGCAGAGGAGCCTTTTGGGGAAAAGGCAGAGGGGTGTGGAGACCCACCAGCGGGAGCAGGGAGGGCAGTTTGGGTGCGCAGGTCCTGCCCAGGTGTCAAAGCCTTCTCCTCGACTGGCTCCTGCATAAGAGCCTTCTCTGCGGGGCAGGGGCAGGTGAAAGCCCCGGCCAAGGGAGAGGGACCCTGGCTCAGCTCCCAGCAGCACCTGCTTTAGAGGAGGACACAAAATCTCATCTGCCATGGAAACGTGCCCACATGAGCATCCTCCCAGATGAGCCCTTCTTCAGGCCAGGGGCTGGACCACGGCTTTTGGCTACAGCACACATCTCGTGGGATCCTTTCTCCATCCCTCTGGCCCTCCAACAGCGCTGAGGGAAAGGTGCCCCAATCTCCCCTGCTCCCTTCCCTCCTGTACCTGCCCACAAGTACTGCCCCGACACAAACCCAAACTGACACCCCTGGCAAGGTAGCAGGAGGGCAGGGGTGGGGGCTGGAGGGGAGCAGGAGGAGGGGGTCCCAGGGCTGCTATGGGGCCTTACAGCCCCTGCTCAGGAAGAAGGCAGCTCTGCGGCTGTGGCAATAGTGCTCAGGGTCTGCAAGGGCCCAAGGCAATGGAGGAGCAATGGAGATGGGTCCTGGCAGAGCATGAGGAGAGGGAATCCCAGCCCCACATGTCCCTGAACATGGCTCTGCACCCTGTGCTGGGGCAGTGGGGAGCAGAGCTGCCTCCTAACCATTATGGGAGGTAATCGGTGGGCCTTGATCCCACCTGGGGCTGGCTGGGGTGTTCAGGGCACTGCAGCCACCTTAGCGCTCACTTCTGTGAGACAAAAGCCCAGGGCTTCCCCTGTCCTGGCAGCTCTGTCATGGCCTCTGCGCTGTGGGACCAGCGGGATCCAGGCAGGGGGAAAGAGGAGCTGGAAACCCAAGGGTGAGGAAATGGGTGCTGCCGCTGAGGTGCATCACGGGACCTATCAGAGAGCCATTTGGACTCGAAAGTGCCTGTGGCCAGCAGGATGGAAATGTCTCTGTCAGCAGGATTATTCCCCAGGGACCATGGGCTCTCGCAGCCCCACAGCCTGACCCCGACCCTGCGCCCCTTCCGCACCACCATGTCCTTCTTCTCTGCTCCCCCTGGTGAGCCTCAGGGAGACACCCCGCCACCTGGGCAGGCAAGCACCAGCTGTGGGTCAAAGCCCTCAGAGACTTTTAATAAGAAGAAACCGGGAGGCACAGCAGAAAGAGGGGAATAAAAAGAGAGGAAACTCCAGGCAGTTTCTGCTGCCCATGGGTCAAGGGAGACAGTTCCCATGTGCTCACAGCTCTCCCAGCTGCACAGACCTCTCCTCCCTCCCGGCTGCATGCAGCTGCACAGCAGGGATGGGCTCTCCTGGCCTGGGGCTCAGAGACTGTTGTGCACAGAGCTCCACTGTCACAGCCTTTGTGTCCTCACGGGGATGTGCCAGAGACACCTCTTCAGCATCATCATAGCCCATGCTTGCCAGGGATAGGGACAAGGTGTCTCCTTCAGCTCTGGGGACCCCGACACTTGTCCGGGAGCGCAGGCTGGCCCCTGCAGGCAGCAAGGCAGGACATTGCAGTTCACCTCATGGGGTCTGTACATCATCTTCCTCCCAGCTCCTCACCACATTCAGCTCCTTCTCCCACCCCCAGTCCCTCCAAGGAAAACTCCTGGGGCAGGTTCCCCCTTCCCAGGAGGTTGGGGTCTCAGGACAGCAGCGACTTGGGTGCCACCAGGGATGGCACCCCAGGAACCAGCAGTGCTAAATTTCCCTCTCACCTCTGGGTGTATCCCTGGGCCCTGCTCCTTCCTCTGGCACCCTGGACATTTCCCACTCGCCCTGCTCAGGGGCAGCGTCCTCCCCAGGGTCAGAAACCTCCCTGGCATCATCATAGCCATGCGCTGGCTCACCTGCGGCCAGGACAAGAACATCTGAAAGGAGAGGGGAGCTGGTGACAGTGAGAAGATACGACCTGCAGAGCAGAGGACGGGAGGAGGCGTAGGAACATAGGGCTGAGACACTGGTGTTGGCAGCGCCACAGGAGACCCCCATGTTCTCCCCATCTCTGACGCTGACACTCAGTGACTCCTCTGTCCATCACATGTCTGCAGGGAGACGAAGCCCATCCTGCCTCCGTTACCTGCTGCTGATGCCAGACCATCCTCGTCCTTGCTGAGCCCAGGGGAGGCCTGCAGCTGGCTCAGGGACTCCTCTGAAGAAGAGCCTGGAGAGATGCACAGCGGGTGTTATGGAGCGAGCCCCACTGACCTGGCCCATGGTCAGCGCTGCTGGGGAAGGGGGACCCACAGAGCTGGGGCTGCATGGGGAGGAGGGCTGGGAATTTACCCTGCTCCCCTGGCACAAACCCTGTCTCAAAGGTGCTCCCAGAGGTGCCCTAGGACAGCCCCTTCCCTCCCTCCTTGGGTGTCACATGGGGTGCAGGGGCAGAAAGAGAGGGGCTGTCCAGCTGGGATGGTGAAAGGTGGCTGGGAGAAAGCTTCTCTCCTGGGCCCAGGACCTGGATGCTCTCTTCACACACCACATGGCGCCAGTGCTGCAGGGACCACGGGCTGGGGGGCTTCAGGGGATCAGCTCCGGGTTAGGGCCAGGGGAAAGGGTCCTGCTGATGTGCCTCCAGGGAGGACCCACACCCACCTGAGCGACCAAACCTCGCCTGCTTCTCCCACGCTGGGCTGTAACCGATCTCCTCGTACACAGCCTCGGGGAAGAGCTCCTGAGCTCTCCTGGAGCCTGGGGATAGAGGCAGGGCTGGCAGAGGGACAGGCAGAGGGCCAATGGGACCCCACTGTGCTCCCCCAAACCTCTTCCTTGGGCCAGCCCAGCACTGCTCCAACAGCACAGACGCACTGCACTGTCCAGGCACGGCTGCCACATCCCCGGTGAGGGCAACATTGCTGTGCAGATCCTCTGGGGCAGCATCACCCTCACATCATCCCTTTGGAGACAGCGCTCATGCCCCTCTGGCCCCTGGGTCATGCCCCCTTGTCTGACCCTGGAGCAGCTCCCATGTTTCCTCCCCACCTGGAGCTGCCCTCTCTCTGCCCCACGGGTCTATAGCAGGGCCCCTGCCCTGCTGGTGGGTGGGCAGGGCTGGGCAGAGGGACAGGCTGGGAGCCTGACACCATGGAAATGGACCCTCCTGCCCCACGCTCCTCCTAGCATCTCCATTGCCCCAGAGTGCCCTCCACCAATACCCAGAGCACTGCTAGCCTTGGCCATCTCCCCTCTGCTCACATCTCCCCGAGCCCCACTCTCCCCGTTTCTCTCCTTGCCTCTGGCCAGCTCCCCCCACCTCTGGGCTCTCTCCACCCCTTGCTGCTGGTGCCCCACGGCCAGGCACTCACTGGGGTGGTGTCTGGGACAGGTGGCAGCACACAGTCCCACCCCCTCAGCTCTGCCTGTGCCCCTCACTGACATCCCGCAGCACCCCACAGCCCTTCCAGGAGGTATCTTCCCCTGGCACCATTGTGGCAGGACCCACCTCTGCGCCCAGTCCTGGTGCTTAGCACTTGCCCGGCCAGGAGGGCCAGGAGCAGGCAGAGGAGGGCCCCCAGGATGATGCAGATGATGACGGGCACTGAGACTCTCCCGCTGCCAGTCAGACGGCCTCGAGTGGGATCTGCATGGGCAAGAACATGGAAGGGGCAGCACCGGGCCTGGGAGAGGTGGACGCAGCATCAGTCCTGACCCCCATCACACAAGGCAGCAAGGGGTGGAGAGCCCCAGGGGTGAGTGATGGGCAAGCTTCTACCCTGCTGAGTAAATTACAACCCTCCCTAACCCACCACCACCCTCCCAGTGCCTCCTCCTCGGAGTTTCACACCCCAGCAAGGAGCCCCTTCCATCCAGCTGTGGGTCACAGCCTGGCCCCGGGGATACCCAGCCCCGGGGGGAGGACAAGTTACCTGCTTGGGGTGGGAATGCTGCCGTCCTGGGTGTAGCTGCAGAAGAGGCAAAGGAGAGCTGGGCTGAGACGGTGGGTGTGCGGGTCCCGGGGAGCCTCCTCCCCAACACACTGTGTGTGTGTCTGGAGATGCCCCTGACACATCCCCCCCAAATTGCCCCTCCTGTAGTGCTAGAAAGGGAGGCTGGGACAGGGCCCAGTGCCTCTGCTCTGGGAGGCAGGCAGGATGGCACAGGCAGCCCAGGGGATAGCCCTGGGGCTGCAGGGCCCCACGGGCAGTGGCCGGAGGACGTCCAGATCCACCGAGGCTGCTCCCCACTTGACACCAGCCTCCTGCACTCCACAGGAATGTTCCTGCTCTTGGGAGGTCAGGGCCCACGCCAGGACCAAGTGGGTGTAAGGCTTTCCCCAGCTCCCTGCCAAGACCCGAGCAAGGGTCCCAGCCCTGCCACTCACCTGAGCAGCGCACGGCAGCATCTTCCTTATGCCGACAAGCACCACTGTCCCCAGGCCGGGCCCAGCAGTCCTGCAGAGACGGCTCTGTCCCCCGGCACTCCACCTGCTCCAGCCAGATAGGGCCCATCCCCATCCCAAACGCAGCCTCATGCAGGGCAGACACCGCGGGGCCACAGCCCAGCTGCCTGCATGCCACCTCAGCATCCCGCATGTCCCAGGAATCGTCGCACACCGTCCCCCAAGAGCCACGGTGCCAGACCTCCACTCTGCCTGAGCACCTGTCCTCGCCTCCCACTGCACGAATCTTCTCCCTGGCTGGAGAAGGCAAAGACCTCCCATGGCACTGAGAGAGCAGGCAGAGCCCTGCCAGACAAGAAGGGTACACAGGGGAGCAGCTCCCTACCTGTGCAGCTCGTGGAGTTGGGGCACGGGGCCAACGGGGTCGGGGGCATTTCTGGGCGTCCCCCTGAAGAAGGAAACACTGTGGTGAAGGGGCTGGTTCAGGGGATGGTGCAGAAGAGAGCAGGGCTGAGCTCTGCTTGCCTCTCCCTGTGCCATCTTGGTCACGTCAGCAGCTGAACCCTGGTCATTCAGGGGACAGACGCAGGACTGTGGGGAGACCCTGACTGCTCAGCCCCAAAAGGCCCCTGGTTCAGAGAGCAGCAGGAGGGTGTCCATGGAGGGAAGGCTCTTCTGAACCCTATCTGGTCTCTTCTGAGACCTCACCTGGAGGTGCTTCTGCCTCCCGCAGGTGCTGCTGGCAGCCTGGGTGGCAACTGCTGCTGGACGTGGGTGGCTGTGGTCACGTTTGTGCCACCAGCAGCAGAAGGGTCTGACATGGCAATGAAAAGCCCTTCCAAGCTCTTTCTCTGTGTTTGGCCGTGCCCACCAGGGAGCAGGAGCTGGGGTGACAGTGGTGCCCAGGTGGCTCCAAGTTACCATTGCAGGTGATGTGGATCTCATCTCGCAGGTCTTCACATGACTGCGGGTTCCAGGGAGTGGAGGGACACTGCCAGAAGGAGCTGGTTTTCTCCCCACACTGCACGTTATCCAGCCAGGCAGGGCCAGACACCCTGCCGTAGGGCAGGTGTGTTTCCAGGGATCCTCCATCCCCGCAGCCCAGCTCCTTGCATGCCAGCGACACCGTGTCAAGAGTCATCGAGTTGGAGCAAATGCTCCCCCATGTCCCGTTGTAGAAAACCTGCAGGCGACCAGAGCAGCCGTCGCTGTTCTCCAGCCTCAGGGCCACGAACTCTGCAAGGAAAGGCACCAAGGGGGAACAGGCTGGTGTGGGGCTGTGGGAGCCAGGACACCTCTGCACCCCCCAGGCCCTCAGGTGGGCAGGGGCAGGGCCAGCATGTCCCCCTTGCACCCAGGGGCAGAGAGAAGTCCCTGACGGACAGACACCCCTGCCCTTCCCGCTAACCCTTGGGGACTGCTGAGCTCCCCAGGGACCCCCAGTGGGACTGAGGGTGCCTGTGCATGGGTGTCCACAGGACGGGCTCGGGCAGGAGCTCAGAGGCAGTCAGGGACAGCCTTGGCCATGCCCGGCTCTCCTTGTGTCCTGGCCTCCCCAGGAACCAGGCTCCCACCACAGGTCTTGGCACACACCTGAGCAGATGACTCCCACGTCCTCTTTGTGCCCGCAGTCGTGCTGCCCCCAGGGCCCAGCAGGGCAGTCCCAGAGAGCAGCTTCGGCCCCAGAGCAGTTCACACCATCCAGCCAGATCTGGCCGGAGCCTTCCCCAAACCAAGCAGAGCCAGCCGCCTCCACTGCCCCTCCACAGCCCAGCTGGTGGCAAACGACGGCGGCATCAGACAGGTCCCAGCCATCGTCACACACAGTCCCCCAGGTGCCCTGGTAGTACAGCTCCACTCTCCCAGCACAGCGCCCAGTCCCGTTCACCAGCCGGACCCACCGGCTCCCTGTAGTGGGTAGAAAGCCCGGTTGCTGTCAGGGCCTGGCTGCCCACCCACCCCGTCACCTGGGGGGCCCATGCAGTGCCGCTCACCCCAGCAAATGACTCCCACATCCTCCGCAACCCCTGCTGCCGGTGCACTCTCGGGCAGGGAGGTGTTGCAGAGGGCCAGGTTGGCCTCGTGCCCTGCGCACCGGACCCCTCGCAGCCCCACGGGGCCCGTCCCTCGCTCAGGCTTTGGGGGGTTGTAGGCTGTCCCTGCCTCTCCGCACCGCAGCTGCCGGCACACCACACTGGCCTCCTGCATGTCCCACTCGTCATCCAGAACTCTGCCCCACATCCCATGCTGGAAGATCTCCACTCGTCCGTCGCACCGGCTCCCTCCGCCCACCAGCCGCAGGGATGCAAAGCCGGCTGAGCCTGGGGACAACAGAGATACCACAGCCATTGGCGGCACTGGGGAGCAGGGCATCCTTCAGGGAGCAGGGCAAGGGGGGATTTTCTGACCAAACAGGACATGATTGAGCCTTTTGCTGACGAGAAGTAAGGGCAAAGCCTGAGGCCTCTCTGCAGCTCACACCCAGGTCTGCTGCTGCTGGGAGCACCCAGGCAGCTCCTGCCTGGCTGGTGGGATGAGGCTTTGCAGGGTTCTCTGTGGGGATGCGATGTGGTTGTCTGCAGCCAGAGGGATGGAGCAGAGCCCTGCAGCCCTGTCCTGGGCTCGTCCCACAGTACGAGAACAGAGGAGCCCAGGCCTGGTGGTGGCGCTGGGGCTAAGGCACTGCCCTGGGGGTAGATGCTTGCCTCCGTTCAGTCCTCAGCTCTCCCAAAGCAGAGCGGTCAGTCTGAGCAGGCAAAGCCCTCCAGATGGCTCCTGGGGATGCCAGGGTTTCTCCAGGGAGAACTTCAGCCTGGTACTGCCATGGGACCCCTGCTTTGGGTGGCCATGTTGAACACAAAGGGCAAATGGAGTTAATGCAGCATTTTTCCGACACTCACCTGAGCAAATGACAGCAGCAGTGTTCCCGTGGGAGCATGGTGAGGCCCCCAGGGTGATCACTGGGCACTGTGCCAGGTGGGCTTCAGTGCCGTCACAGTGGAAGGAGTCTCTCCAGACAGGGCCAGTCTCTCTCCCAAAGTGCTCTCCTCCAGGAATGGCCTCAGCAAACCCACAGTTGAGTTGACGACAGAGAACGTGGGCATCCGAGAGATCCCAGCGGGAGGCACAGAGGGTCCCCCAGGCCCCAGCACCTGGACCTCCACCCTCCCCGCACACGCTGTGCTGCCGTTCACCAGCCTGAACCCTGTGTACTCTGGGGACAGAGGAGGAGGAGAGAGGGTGGATTGGTGCTCTTGTACCCTCAGGAGCTGGGGGAGAGGCCAGAGGGACAGCATGCCTTTCTTCTCCTTCTCAACTATTTTCATGCTGCAGACAATGCCATCATCCCTCCTGTCCCCACACCCAGCCGAGCACATTCCTTGCTCTGTTCCCCGACCCCTGGCACAGCCCCCGTGTCCCTGAGTCCTTACGTGTGCAGGTGACAACAGCGCTGTTCGCGTGGGTGCAGGGCTGGTCCCTGGAGGACCCTCTGAGGCAGGAGATGAGGAGGGATTCATTCCCCACACACTGCAGCTCTCCGTCCCACATGGCACTGACCCCTTCTCCAAAGTGAGCTGCCTCAGCGACAGGCAGGGCTCTGCTGCACTGCAACTCCCTGCAGACCATGTCAGCAGCTTTGGCACCAAAGTGTGAAGCACAGACAGTTTTCCACTGGTCCCCGTCATGGATCTCCACACGTCCTGAGCAGCGGCTCTTCCCTTCCACCAGACGGACAAATCCTGGGAAAAAAACAAAACACCTGGCAGTTCCCAGAGTCCTCTGGCAGTTAAATGCCCACATCCCGCATCACCTCCAAGCAAGCTGTGACCAAACTGCCCATTGCACATCCCAGAGGACGCTGTTGGGGGAGTGTTGGTGACACAAACACATCCAGGCCCCCCTCCACCCCTTCTCTACACCATCACAGCACTCGAGGGTATGTGTCTGTTGCAGACTCACAGCCACAGGTACTGCTCAGACAAATTGCTCCCACACAAGGTCCCCTGTGCTGCCTGGCATGGTTCCCCCAGCACCGCAGTGGTGGGAGCAGTTGGGGTCCAGGAGAAGTGGCCCAGATGATACTGACTGCTGCAGCCTGCTCAGCCCCTGCAGAGCTTTGGGCCAGGCAGGACCATCACCCTGAGGCAACCAGAAGCGCACCCTGATCCCAGGGCTGTTCCTGGAGGATTGGGAGGTTCCTTTTAGGTGGGAGATGTCACAGAGCACAGAAATGGTGCAGCTGTTATCATGGCTGGTGCCTGTCCAGACCCCTCTGATGCTTGCCTGAGGGGGGATCTTCTGTCAGGGACACATCACTCTGCCCAGAGATGCACACAACCCAGATCAACGGCCGGACAGAGGGACCGGAGACTCTCATGCCCCCCTGGGCCCATGCCGGCTCTCAGGGAACAGCAGGCACAGATGAGGATCAGGATGTGCTGCCAAAGCCCCCATGACCTGGGGCAGTGTGGGGAGCCGTGGGCAGGCAGGAGAGATTGGACAGTGGGTCAGCACTGCCTGCATGGGGTCGTGTCCCTGCGGGGCTCTCACAGCCCCAGGGATTTCCCACTGCCAGCCTGTGAGTGCGTTGATGTGGGAGGGAGCAGCCACGGCCAAGCAGCCACCAAGCCCTGAGGCCTCGCAGTGCTGGACCACACAGCCGAGCCCTGGGGACAGGCAGCAAAGGGCTTTGTGGCCACCCTGCTCCTTTGCCCAGGGCCCAGCACTCATCCTCTCTGAAAAGCCCTTTTGATTCAGTCGAGGTACTCATGTCTGTGAGGGGGAATAACCCAGCGTGACCAGCCATCTCATGCCAGTCCTGCAAGACCTGGGGTGCCAAGCAAGTCCCTCCTGGCGTTTCCAGCAAGGGGACCCTCAGCAATGCTGGCTGGGAACTGGCAGAATGGGTGGAGGTTGATGAAGCCCAATGGACACCCTGGGTCAGGGACGGAGGATTCATCTGCAGCCCAAGACACCGACTGAGGTGGGGCTGAGACAGCGTGGCAGACTTAGTTCACCTCGGGGGTAGGCTCCCCCTGGCCTTTCCCTGGGAATCAGTTATATCAGCAATGACAGTCCCAGCTTGGCAGTGTGTTTGGCCACACTGGACCCAGCTCCAGCGTCTGCTTGTTGCTCCCTGAGGGCACACCCAGGTCCCTTCCCCCGTCCCAGCCCCAAAGCTAGGCAACAGGCTGACTGTCTCCTTACCTGAACACGTCACTCCAGCATCCTCACCATGATCACAGTTATGTTCACCCCATCCTGCGTGTTCACAGTCAGACAGGGCAGACTCGGTGCCATTACAGCCAACGTCATCCATCCAAATGGGGCCAGATCCTTGCCCAAAGTGTCCGTACTGAGGAGCTCCAACAGCAGACCCACAGTCCAGCTGCTTACAAACCACTGCGGCGGCGTCCATGCCCCAGAAGTCACCACACACGGTGCCCCACTGGCCCTCTTGTTTCACCTCCACTCTCCCAGCACAGCGTTTGCCACCATCCGCCAGCCTCACCTCCACAGCACCTTCAAACACTGACACAGGACAGTCAGAACAGCGCTGAGCCCCAGCACTGCAGGTCTGGGTGATCCCCTGCCTGGGTGGAGTCAGAGGTGCCAGGGTGGGAGCCCACTCCCCTCCAGGCTGTCCCCTGGGCAGTGCAGGAGTCCCTTCTATCCCCACGGACTGCGCAAGGCTGGGGGTGTGCAGTTGTGGCCCTGCTGGGTCATTTGTGGCCCCACAGCCTTTGGCACCTCCTTCTACCCCAACGGCCAGCTGCCACCTGCCCCTGGCCCATGCCCACCTAGGGCACCTGCTCCTCCCCACCCAGCACCCTGAGAAGAGACCTGCCCCCACAGGGCTCCCCCGAGCACACACTGCTGCTTCTCCCCAGGGCCCCCAGCTGCCCGGAGCACAGCCTGCCCCGGGCTCCTCCCAGCTTATCCTCTGCCTTCAGGTCTTGCTGTGTCCCCTGCGGAACAACACAATGATCCCAGTGAGCCCTCCCACACTATGCCCCATCCTTGTCCTTGGGCATCAGCCCAGCCCTGCCCTTGTCTAGGATCCCCCAGGAAGGTCACCTCTCTGCCAGCCTGTGGGAACAGACACCCCACTTCCCTTGTCCCCACACCCACAACCTGCCTCCCCTCAGGCTGGAGCTCACCCCAGTGTTCAACGCCCATCCCTGAGCCCTTACGTGTGCAGGTGACAACAGCGCTGTTCTCATGGGTGCAGGGCTGGTCCCTGGAGGACCCTCTGAGGCAGGAGATGAGGAGGGATTCATTCCCCACACACTGCAGCTCTCCGTCCCACATGGCACTGACCCCTTCTCCAAAGTGAGCTGCCTCAGCGACAGGCAGGGCTCTGCCACACTGCAACTCTCTGCAGACCATGTCAGCAGCTTTGGCACCAAAGTGTGAAGCACAGACAGTTTTCCACTGGTCCCCGTCATGGATCTCCACACGTCCTGAGCAGCGGCTCTTCCCTTCCACCAGACGGACAAATCCTGGGAAAAAACCAAAACACCTGGCAGTTCCCAGAGCCCTCTGGCAGTTAAATGCCCACATCCTGCATCACCTCCAAGCAAGCTATGACCAAACTGCCCATTGCACATCCCAGAGGAAGCTGTTGGGGGAGTGTTGGTGACACAAACACATCCAGGCCCCCCTCCACCCCTTCTCTACACCATCACAGCACTCGAGGGTATGTGTCTGTTGCAGACTCACAGCCACAGGTACTGCTCAGACAAACTGCTCCCACACAAGGTCCCCTGTGCTGCCTGGCATGGTCCCCCCAGCACCACAGTGGTGGGAGCAGTTCAGGTCCAGGAGAAGTGGCCCAGATGATACTGACTGCTGCAGCCTGCTCAGCCCCTGCAGAGCTTCAGGCCAGGCAAGACCATCACCCTGAGGCAACCAGAAGCGCACCCTGATCCCAGGGCTGTTCCTGGAGGATTGGGAGGTTCCTTTTAGGTGGGAGATGTCACAGAGCACAGAAATGGTTATCATGGCTGGAGCCTGTCCAGACCCCTCCAATACCTGTTTGGAGGGGGTGTCCTCAGCCAGGGACACAGTGCTCTGCCTGGAGGTGCACAGGTCCAAAGCCAATGGCCGGACAGAGGGGCTGGAGACTTGCATGACCCCCTGGCCTCACGCTGGCTCAGAGGGTAACAGCACGCACTGATGAGGATCAGGATGTGCTGCCAAAGCCCCCGTGTCATGGGGCAGTGTGAGGAGCCGTGGGCAGGCAGGAGAGATTGGACAGTGGGTCAGTGCTGCCTGCACAGGGTCATGTCCCTGCGGGGCTCTCACAGCCCCAGGGATTTCCCAGTGCCAGCCTGTGACTGTGGTGATGTGGGAGGGAGCAGCCAGGGTCAAGCAGCCACCAAGCCCTGAGGCCTCGCACTGTTTGAACACACAGTTGAGCCCTTGGGACAGGCAGCGAAGGGCTTTGTGGCCACCCTGCTCCTTTGCCCAGGGCCCAGCACTCATCCTCTCTGAAAAGTCCCTTCAATTCAGTCGAGGTACTCATGTCTGTGAGGGGGAATAACCCAGCGTGACCAGCCATCTCACACCAGTCCTCCAAGATGTGGAGTGCCAAGCAAGTCCCACCTGGTGTTTCCAGCACAGGGACCCTCAGCATTGTTGGCTGGGAACTGGCAGAATGGGTGGAGGTTGATGAAGCCCAATGGACACCCTGGGTCAGGGACGGAGGATTCATCTGCAGCCCAAGACACCGACTGAGGTGGGGCTGAGACAGTGTGGCAGAGTTAGTTCACCTTGGGGTAGGCTCCCACTGGCCTTTCCCTGGGAACGGTTACATCAGCAATGACAGTCCCAGCTTGGCAGTGTGCTTGGCCACACTGGACCCAGCTCCAGCATCTGCTTGTTGCTCCCTGAGGGCACACCCAGGTCCCTTCCCCCGTCCCAGCCCCAAAGCTAGGCAAAAGACTGACCCCTTACCTGAACACATCACTCCAGCATCCTCACCATGATCACAGTCATGTTCACCCCATCCTGCGTGTTCGCAGTCAGACAGGGCAGACTCGGTGCCATTACAGCCAACGTCATCCATCCAAATGGGGCCAGATCCTTGCCCAAAGTGTGCATACTGAGGAGCTCCAACAGCAGACCCACAGTCCAGCTGCTTGCAAACCACTGCCGCATCATTCATACTCCAGTAGTCACCACACACAGTGCCCCACTGGCCCTCTTGTTTCACCTCCACTCTCCCAGCACAGCGCCTGCCACCATTCGCCAGCCTCACCTCTGCAGCACCTTTGAACATCAACATGAGGCGGGTCAGGAGAGCGCCAAGCCCCAGCACTGCAGGTCTGGGGGAAACCCCTTCCTGGGCCATGTCAGAGGTAATGGGGTGGGAGCCCACTCCCCTCTAGGCTGTCCCCAGTGCAGTGTGGGGGTCCATTCTGGGCATCACATGCCATCCCACTGCACAAGGCACCTCTTCCCACACCAATGGCCACATGCCCCCCACCCATACCTGCCCAGCCCTGCACTGGGCACTGGCTCCTCCCCAGCCCAGCACCCCCTCAACAGCCCTGTGTACCCAGGCCTGCAGCTTCCTGTGCAAACCACCTGCCCCACCACCATCCAAACCCACCCCATGGCTTTTTGAGTTCCCAGGGAGCACCAAGACAAATCCGAGGATTCCCCAGCCCATGTCCTCTCCTCGCCCCTGGCGTCAGTCTCTCTGTGGGGTACACACTGCCCTCATGGGGTCAGGGCTCCCCTGGAACAAGGGGGCAGTGAGCAGCACACAAACCCTCCAGGCTACCCCAGAGGTTGGCAGTGCTCTGGGGATCTCTGGGGGCTGCCATCACCAGCTAGGCCACCACTGGCTCCAGAGGCACAGTGCTGGGCAACAGGGGGTACCCCACGACAGGCCGTCTATGAATGCAGCCAGGCACAGGCTGTCCTAAACACTGGAGCCCTGGAAAAGCAGATACTCTCTCCCACCCACATGGGCACAGGGAAAGGCACAGGCTCCATGGACTTGAGCCCCTTCTGCCCCTCGTCTCAGTAGCACCTGCAAAGAAACCCCATTCCCAGGCGGATCCTGATGACCACCCTGGAGCCCCTGGCCCTGGGCTGTGGGACAAGGCAGTCAGCACTTACCCCTGCACAGCTGTACCCAGAGCAGCAGCCACAGCATCGGAGGGGACAGGACTCCCTCTCGGCCCATCCTGAGCCTCCTGCCCTGCCAGCACATCCCTGCTGCGCCACACTCCCTGCCAGAGTTCCTCGCGACTCATGGGGACAATGATGACGAGAGGGCAATATATCTCTGCAGATGCCAGCCCAGCTACAGGAGGAGCCAATCAAAGCGGCAGCACCTTTTTAGACATTATCGGGAGCTATCTCCCCTCCGACACAGCCCAGCCCTCCAATGAACTGCTCCAGCGCCATTCGTGACCATATATGAGGGATGGCTCCACTGCAGGTGTCACGTCACTGTGGTGGCGGTGCGTCACAGAACAGGGCCGGCTGTAGTGGGGGAAAATGGATTTTTCATGCCTTGAACCCTGCTGTGTGGACCAGGAGCACTGAGCATCTCCTATACCAGGCACATCCAACAGCCCAAGGTGCGAGTGTCCAGCTGTCCCCGTGCCATGGAACCACAGGGCTGGGACTGCACCAGGGGCTGTGTCAGGAAGGGAAGGAAACAGCCCCTGCCCCTGCTTCAGATCCTGCTGTGCTAGGAGCAGCAGCTGGGAAAAGGCCTTAGCTCAGGCCAGAGCCCCATCCCAGGAGTACTGGCTTGCCCGTCCCTCCCTGGAGAGCCCCATGGAAAGTCCCTTGAAATGAGCTGGAGCTGGGACATGTCCCTGCCCTGGCAGCAGACACGCAGCCCAGAGGCTCAGATGTATCCCTGCCTCTTGACATGTCACCAAGGGGCCGTTATTCCCCACGGGTGGCTCAGGAGCTGCAGCCTGCAGGTGCACAAACCACAGCCCACGTGGTCTTGCAGTGCGCCCCATGCTCCCCCCACAGCGCCTGGGCAGGAAGCCTGTGGTTTCCTCCTGGCACTGTGCCCAGGCACATCCCTGTGGTGCCCCTGAGCCACCCCCACCCCGACTGCTCCAGCCAGGGCTGCAGGGGCTGCTCCTTCAGCCTCACAGACATGGGGCCGGGCAGCTCCCGTCCCACATCATGCCCTTCTGATGGGGCACACGGCTGCTCTGCACCGAGCCCCACAGCCATGGGGTGTCATCTGTGACGTTACCTCACACCCTCCTACGGCCACTGCTGTGTGCTCATGGGTTATACTGATGGTGACCTCACACCCCTCCTACTGCCATCGCTGTGTGCTCATGAGTTACACTGTCACACGTGTGTGTGCAGTGTATGGACTGCTGCTGCTAACGATGGTTCTTCCAAAACCCCATATTTGGTTGTGGTCTAAATATTGACTTGGTGACATCAGAAGCACCTACACAAGCTATGTGCCAGCTTCGGCCCTATCAGCTGCTCAGGCTCTAGTGACCTCAAAACAACCTACACATACCTGTCATGCTTTAACCCTAGCCAGCACCCACACAGTTGCTCGCTCACTATTTCAGTAAACAGAAAGTTAATTCTATCCCAGCTAAAACCAGTACAGTGCCAGATGCCTGCTCCTGCCCTATCAGCTTCTCAGGCACCAGTGACCTCACAGGAATCTATACACCCATTTGCCATGTCCTTGCTGTTGAGGTACTCTGCCTCTGGTGACCTCACAAGCATGTATAAGGGCCATGCTCCTGATCGAGGCCTATCAGCTATTCAGCCAAGAGTGACATCACAAGTACATACCCAAGCCATGTGTCTCCCTCCTCCCTATCAGCTACTCAGGCACCAGTGACCTGACCACCACATATCCACCTACTTGCTATCTGCTCGCCTATGAGATATCAAGGCACAAGTGACCTCACAAGCTCCAACACAAGCCATGTGCATGCTCTTGGCCTATCAGCTACTCAGGTATCAGGAATCTCACAACACTTCCACAGGCCATGTGCCAGCTCCCAGCCTATGATCTACTCAGGCACCAGTGACCTCACAAACACATACCAACCTATTTGCTCTGTGCTCGTGTGGTGGGGTGACCCCATGTGGCAGCCCCCACCCAGTCACTTGCTCACTCCCCACCAGCGGGATGGGGGAGGGAACTGGAAGGGCAAAAGCCAGGAAAAAAGTCTCATGGGTCAAGATAAAGACAGTTTAATAAGTGGAGAATAATCACTCACAGCAGGAGATTGATGCCAAGCCAGTCTCTGAGCAAAGAACACACACCCCCTCCCCAGTTTTACTGCTGACCATGACATCATATGGTGTGCAATATCCCTTTGGTCAGTTGGAGTCAGCTGTCCTGGCTTTGTCCCCTCCCAGCCTCTTGCCACCCCCAGCCTTCTCACTGTGGGAGCTGAGTGAGAAAGAGAGAAGGCCTTGACGCTGTGCAAGCACTGCTCAGCAACAGCTCCAATGTCAGTGTGTTCTCAACACTGTTTTGGCCACCAAGGCAAAGCACAGCACCATAGCGGCTGCTAACAAGAAAATTAACTCCGTCCCAGCCATACCCAGTACAATCTCCACCCCTTCTTCCATACCAGTTGCATCCTGCTCAGGTCCTACAGTATTCAATACAAATGTACATTACATCCACCACCCCTCACCCCCTTCCCCATCCTTTCACATGACATACACACAGCACACTGGCTTTGGCTGGTGTGGCTCAGGTGGACCTGGACAAGTGCCAGCACACTCCTGACTTCTCCCCTCACTCACTCAGCCAGAGCTTTTTGAAACATTCCATCAGGTTATCAACCTAAGGACAAGGAAATCTAAATAGCACCACTCTGCACCACACAGTGGTCTTGCAGGTAGCTGTGAGATCCCTCACACCCATGGGGAAAGGGAGTTCCCCACTACCACCCTGCCTCTGTTTGGCACCTTGAAATCCACTTTGCAGTTCATGGGCTCACTGGCTGTTTCTTCTGGTTCACGTGGTCTTTTTTGAGATCCTCTTTGGGTCTTTTCCATATTGTCCCCATGCTCATATTCTTCTGAAGTTGGCATTTTGTCCTGGTTTTCCATGTTGGCAGACAGCATTGCCTGTGTCTTGCAGCACCGAGAAAAGCTCAGAGGCTGCCCCAGTAACCCTGCGTGGCCATCCTGCTGGGCTGGTCTGGGATGTTGGGGCCTCCTAGGCCACTTCCCAGGATTGGGCTCTTCTTTGTCTGTTAACAGGATTTGTGTGGAGGGCCCCTTGGTGGCCTCCTGGGAGGGGGTCGCAGCCCTCAGGCATGTTCCCACTGCCTTGAAGTTCCCCCCACAACATGTCTGGGCTTCTTCTGCAGCCTGGCAAAGTGGGGGACCTCGACCCACCCTTGTAATTTTATTTCTATTCACATTTAAACTCTAATTCTTCATTCATTAGCTCTTATTAAAGAAGGCTTTCTCCATTCATACCTATGTGATAATGGCTATATATATTTAATTTTTCTGGCTTTATAAATGTTTTTATATAAATAAAAATAAATATATATATAAATGTATACATGTACATATGTGTATAGAGGCGTATATATATTTAAAATACCGTATATATTGATAAATAAATAAAAGTATATTTATACATATTTGTACACTCACACATATATTTCTAAAAATGTATATCTTGTAATACAGGTATATATTTTTATATCTGAGCACTTCCTTGTCCAAAGCAGGCAGGCAGCCAGTCACAGGGCTGCATGAGAACATGTGGGTATGATGGTGTCAAAAAATGGCTGCCACCCAACCACGATGCAGCATGAAAACATGTGGGGAATGAGGCAGTCAGAACCGGGGGCCTCCCTGTATGTAACGACAGGGGGCTTCCTTTGCTGATGTGCTTCTGGGTGCACGGGGAGGGGAGGCTCCTTTTGCCAGCCAGTCACAGGTCTTCCTGAGAACACATGGGTTTGACGCTGGCAAGCAATGGCTGTCAGCCAATCACAGAGCAGTATGATGTTTAAGAACATGGCAGCCCACTCCCATAAAATGGCAGCCCCTGTTCATATAATGGCAGCCCCCCAAATGGCAGCCAAAACAAAATGGCTGCCCCTGGGTATGGAGGGGAAGGGCCTTCTGGGTCAGAGGTACTTCCAGGTAAAGCAGAAGGGGTGGCCGCTCCTTCCAGGCAATCCCCACAAGGCACGTGACCAGTAGAGGGGAGTGACTTCCGGGGCAAATGGCCCCTCAGGCAGCTGGCAGCGGGTGGGCAGGGCATTGCTCACGTCTTACCTGCAGTACCGGTGGTGCCTGTGCTCCTGGCGTGTGCCAGGGCAATGAACCAAATAAGCACAAGGAAGGCACATGGTGAGGTAAAAATGCTTCTTTTGCGCCGTGGTCAGATAACGGGTCCCTGTGGTGTCAGAGCTTCAGTGTTTGTGCCTGAGCTAAGAACTTTCCCAGCCTCCGTGCGCTTCAAGACAGCACAACCCTTCTCAAAAAACCCACTACGGGACCCTCCTGGGTCTCGTGTGAAAATCTGCGCTACTGTGCTGAGGATCCCCTCGGAGCAGGGATGGCACAAAGCCTTTTCCACATGCCTCCTCACCTGGCCCTGATCTCCCTGTTTCTCAGCACCTGAAGCCCCCCTCCATCTCCTGCCCATCCCTGAATCTGGTGCTGGCAGTGCTGTACTCGGTGGTGCCTCCAGCAGTGAACCCCCTCACCTACAGCATGAGGAACCAGGAGCTCAAGGATGCCGTTAGGAAAGGGCTTACATGAAAGGTTTTGCAATAGTGATAAACTCTCCATCTCTCTCCACAAACGACTCCCAGGATATCCCATCCCAAATGGGTGCTTTGATGTATCATCGTTACTGTTACCAGTCTCATTAACATTAACTTTATCGTTATTGTTACTTGTGGTGATCATGTTCTCAGACAAATGTTTGGATTTGTCTCACTTGTCCAGAGGCATGAACCTGCTCTGTCTCACCTGGAGCCTGTGTAAGAGTGTGTCTAACACTGGGGCGGAGCTGACTCCCCCACAGGCTCCCTGTAATAAACTGGGATCTCCCCAGTGCACTGGGGAAATTAGCAGCAGTGCTCCCCATCCAGCTGGAGCTGCTTCCCACCCTGACCAGCAAGGCCAGTGTGGAGTCACCCTGTGACCCCAGGCACCACAGCCAAATGGCTCTGCAGAGCAGCACCGCCAGCTCGGGGCCCTGCAGGGATGATGGGGAAGGGGCCAGGAACAGCCAGGTAGATCAGCAGAGGGTTAGGGAGAGCTCAGAACAGAGATGACCTAGGCTGGAAATTGCCTCAGAGACAAAAATACCAGCGTTCACCTAATCCAAGACAACGCCCAGACTGTGGGTGCCCTAAAGCACATTCATGGTGCAGAGGCAGAAGTCCTCGCTGTGCTGGTGCTCCACCAGGCCTGGGTAGTGGATGAAGAAGGGCTGGTGCTCACAACTACCCATCTCTTAGTGCCATCGCCCCTCCTCAAGGGTGGCATCGAAAGGGAGGCTGGGACCCTGCATCAGGGCTTGCACTGAAGGAAGCATGACTCAGCAGCCCTGTGAGTTTGCTGCTGTCCCTCAGTCTCTGTGGCCAGCACATGTCCTTGACACAGCCTCCTCCACCCCACGCGCTGTCCCTTACCCCAAAGTCACCCCCAGTCCTAGTTCCTCCGAGCAGCCATTTCCAGCCCTGGCCATTCATCACCATGGTCCAGCTGAGGGCTGATCTTTGAAATGTGACCAGCCCCGTCCTCTTGCTGGGCTCAGTGTGTGCACTTGGGGAATACCCAGACCTGCATGGTCTCAGACATGCCCAGAGCCTGGCAGACCCCAGAGCAGGGCTGTCTGCAAAGCCTCACATGGGCCATGGCCAAGGCAGGGAAGGGGTCGGGTGCTGGGGCGAGCAGTCAAAGCCAGACGGCCACAGGGGAACGGGGCACTGAGGTCTGTTGTGGGAAGTGTGCCAGGAGGATGTTTCCCCAGCCCTGAATGCACTCTGTCCTGAGTGGTGCCTGCAGGGCAGAGCTCTGGGGCCACCTGTGGGGATGCAGGGCTGGGCCAGCCCAGGGACAAGGACAGGGATCTGAACAAAAGCCACGATGCTCCAAGAAGCTCCCACGCTGATGGAAACCCCAAATTCCCCTCCATTCCCAGGCAGGCAGGGCTGTCACCCCAGTCAGTGGGATTGCTCCGGGGACTCAAAAGACACCCTGGGGTGGGAGGTGCAGGGCAGCCAAGATTGACCCCAGCACTCCCAGCTGCCCCTCTGCAGCCAGAGCAGCTCTCCAGAGTTGGGATGAGACTCGCTGCTGCTCTCTCCATGGTCAGAGCTCTCTTGGGGCTGCAGCCACTGGCACTGCCTGCTGGGAGCCCCAGACCTAGTTCTGAGCCCCAGTGCCCTCACCACAGCTCTTAGTACTTCCCCTCCCATGCCAGCATCTTCTCTCAGGAGCACCACCAAGTGCATTACTCCCTGACCAGGTATGCAGAGGAGCTGCTGGAGGACTTCTCTGCTCACCCCTTCTGCCGCCAGCTCTGTCCCGGTGTCAGCCCACAGGCACCACCATAGTTCCTTGGTGTTAGGTGCTTGGCGTCTCGACGTGGCCTTCGCTGAGCCTCTGCAGGGACCCCCAGTGAGCATCTCTGCTTGGAGCTGGCCACCACATGCTGGCTGCAGTCACAGGGGATCCTGTTGAGGCCACATCTGGAGAGTAGGTTGTGATTGTCCTTGGTCAGAGTAGGGGTGAGGATCTGACAGTCAGGAGGGAAAGAGAGGACAAGAGACAATGAGGACAAGAAGCAGGAAGGGAAATTTCAAATGAGGTTTACAGGAAAAAAATCACCTTGATAGTTGATTAGTACTGGCTCTGGGGCCCAGAGGTTTTCAAAACTCAACTGGAGAAAGCACTGACCAATGCATTCTAGCTGACATGTTCTCCCTGCTCAGAGCAGATAAGTAGCACTAGACACCTCCATGGGTCCCTTCTGACCCTTCTTGGTGGTATGTCTGGAGATCGCCTAGTCGAGTCCCCACTGCTCAAGCAGGATCAGCTAGAGCGGGTTTCCCAGTACAGGATCCAGCTGGGTTTTGAATATTTCCATGGATGGAGACTCCACAACCTCTCTGGGCAACCTGTTCCAGTGATCAATCACCCTCCCAGTAGAGAAGTGTTTTATTGTATTGAGATGGAAGTTCCTGTGCTTCAGTTTCTGCCCATTGTCTGTCACTGTGCAGCAGGGAGAAGATTGTGGCTCCCTCTTCTTCATTCCCTCCCATCAGGTATTGATACACATTGATAAGATGTGTGATGAGCCTTCCCTTCTGCAGGCTAAAAAGTCCCAGCTCTCTCAGGCTCTCCTCCTGAAGGATGCTTGTGTGACTTGAGAATCTCTGTGGCCCTTTGCTGGACTCGCTGCAGTAAGGGCATGTCTCTCTTGTAGTGGGCAGCCCAGCACTGGACACAGCACTCCAGATGGGGCTTCCCCAGTGCTGACTAGAGGGGAAGGATCACCTCTCTCGACCTGCTGGCAAACCGCTCCTGAATGGAGCCCAGGGGGCTGTAGGCCTGCTTTGCCACACAGCCACACTGCTGGCTCATGGGCAGCTTGCTGCCCTCCAGGGCCCCCTGGTCCTTCTCTCCAAACCTGCTTTCCAGCCAGTCAGCCCCCAGCCTGTACTGGTCCGTGGGGTTCTTCCTGCCCAGGGGCAGGACTTTGTGTTTCCCTTGCTTGAACTTCATGAGGTTGCTCTCTGCCCAGTTCTCCAGCCTGCCCAGGTCCTTCAGAGCAGCAGTGGCAACCAGCTGGTGTGTCAGCCACTCCTCCTGTTGTGGTTTAACTCCAGCCGGCAACTAAGCACCACACAGCCGCTCACTCCCTCCCCCCCGTTGGGATGGGGGAGAGAATTGGAAGAGTAAAAGTGAGAAAACTCGTGGGTTGAGATAAAGACAGTTTAACAGGTAAAGGAAAAGCCTCGCACGCAAGCAAAGCAAAACAAGGAATTCATTCACTACTTCCCACCTACAGACACACATTAAGAGCTGACACAATGAAGCTTCCGTTCATGGGGACCTTGAGAAACTCTGGGATTTGGCCAACAGAAACCGCACCAGGTTTTACAAGGAGAAGTGGCCAGTCCTGCATCAGGGCAGAATAGCTCCGTGTATCAGGGCAAGCTTGGAGGTGACTGGCTGAGGAGTGGCCCTGAGGAGAAGGCCATAGTTGCTACAAGGGATGCTATAGGAGCCAGTAGAGCATATTGACCACGAATAAGGCCAGCTGCATACAGTCCTTAATTAGGAGGAGTGTGGCCACTCAGACCAGGGGAGTTACCTCTCCCCTTGACTCATCAGTGGTGTGGCCACATCTGGAATAATGTGTCCTGGTGTGGGGCTCCATGTTGTGCAGGAGTGGGGAGGAACTGGAGAAGGTTGAGAGGACGTCTGCCAAGATGGACTTAAGGGCTGAATCACATGAGTTGTGAAATGGATTCCTGTGTAGAGGAAAGAGCATGAGAAAGGGAAATTTGAGAGTCTGAGGCTGGGCATGAAGAAAAATGAGATGTCACTTGAAGGGGAATGCCGTGGTGCAACAGGTCACCGAGGGCAGTAAGGGGGGTGTGCCTGTGATGAGCCAATGGCTTTGTGTTTCAAAGGCATCAGTACAGGTAGGAACATGCAAGGGTGAGAGCAAGGTGGGGAAGTTAGGATAGTGTGTCGACAGCCTGCAGGGAAAGAGGAGCAAGCGTGGGACAGTGTAGGACATCCTGTGGTGGAGATGGCTGACAGCCGCTAGCTGTAGAAGAACTGTTTTCGACAGAGAGATAGGAAGGGATAGCTATAAACACAATGAAGGAGCTGATTAAGGAGTTAATCTGACTTGTGAAAGATGGGGCAAGTTTCTAATTTCCTGAAGCTCAAAGCAGCAACCAGATACTTGGGAAGTATGTGAATGAACAAATAGCAAGGCAAGGAGGAAATGTCTCTGCAGCACAAGACTCCTGGCCCAGGGGCTCCTCAGGCTCCTCCTGCTGCCCCTGCGACAGAACAGCCTGCCCCAAGCTGCTGCATGCAGAAAGAAGTTTCTCTTTGTAATTTCTTCCCCCGTAAGCACAGAGTTGCTTCTTTCTTCTTCTCCGGGAATTCCCCATCCCCAGAGAGCCTTTCCCAGGGCAGTGTGTCCATGCTGGCCTAGCCAGCCATTACTTCCCCTCCCTGTGCTCCCTGCAGGGCCCTGAGCTGGCTGTGCTGCTCTGCAGGGCAAGTGGGTGGTGGTGCCCAAAACCTACAAGGAGACAATCCCAGGCAGATCCCTGCTGATCATTCAGGGATCACGTCCCGGGGCACTGGGCATGTACATGTGAAGGCTCAGCCCAGGCCTGTTCCCCAACACATGGCCCCATGTCCTCCACCCCTCAGCCCACGGAGAACTTGAGCACAGCAGTACAGCTTTGTAAGTGGAAGTTTCTGCAGCCTGTCCTTCACTTCAGCTTTGGAAGAAGAGCCCAACCTCCAGACACCGGCCCTGAGGAAATACCCTTTTATTGCAGAGATGTGAGACGGGAGGCCAGCTGTACCGTAGTGCCAGACACACGTACAAAGGCCTCTGGGTCAGACAGGCTGGGTTCATGCCCCTGGAGAAGTGGTGTGGATGCAGACATTCCTGGATAAACTTGGTTATCACAGATAAAATGCTCAAAGCACAGGAGGTTCTTGAGGTACGTTGGAAATCACTTGTGAAGAGACACGTGCAGCTTACTGCTGCTGACAGAAAAATACTGAATCAGTTTCTTCAGGGTGTCTTTGAGCTCCTTGTTCCTCATGCTGTAGATGAGGGGGTTCACTGCTGGAGGTACCACCGAGTACAGCACTGCCAGCACCAGGTCCAGAGCTGGTGAAAAGATGGAGGGGGGCTTCAGGTAGGCAAACATGGCAGTGATCAAAACCAGGGAGACCACAGCCATGTGAGGAAGGCACATGGAAAAGGCTTTGTGCTGTCCGTGCTTAGATGGGATCCTCAGCACAGCCCTGAAGATCTGCACATAGGACAGCACAATGAAAACAAGGCACCCTGAAGATAAAGAAAAACCAAAGAGAAGAAGCCCAGCTTTCCTGAAGTAGGAGTGTGAGCAGGAGAGCTTGAGGATCTGGGGGATTTCACAGAAGAACTGGTTAAGGGCATTGCCTTGGCAGAGTGGTAGTGAAAATGTATTGACAGTGTGCAGCACAGCGTAGAGAAACCCACTGCCCAGGCAGCTGCTGCCATGTGGACACAAGCCCTGCTGCCCAGGAGGGTCCCATAGTGCAGGGGTTTGCAGATGGCAACGTAGCGGTCATAGGCCATGACAGTGAGAAGACAATACTCCCCTGCCATCAAGAAGAGAAAGAAAAAGACCTGTGCAGCACATCCCAAGTAGGAGATGGCCCTGGTGTCCCAGAGGGAATTGGCCCTGGCTTTGGGGACAGTGGTGGAGATAGAGCCCAGGTCAAGGAGGGAGAGGTTGAGAAGGAAGAAGTACATGGGGGTGTAGAGGCGGTGGTCACAGGCTACGGCGGTGATGATGAGGCCATTGCCCAGGAGGGCAGCCAGGTAGATGCCCAGGAAGAGCCAGAAGTGCAAGAGCTGCAGCTCCCGTGTGTCTGCGAATGCCAGGAGGAGGAACTCGGTGATGGAGCTGCCACTGGACATTAGCTTTCTCTGAGCGTGGGGCACTGTCGAAGGAGGAAAAGACAGTGACAAGTTAGGGTAGACTTCTCTGAGCAAAAGCAAAGCCATTTCTCTTGGACTCCCCTTCATGGACCCACCCCCACCCCTCAGCTACACACCCACCCTTTTTGTTTTCTAGGAGACCTTCAGCTCTGTGGCTCGAGCTCTGGTTAGTGCTGGCTGAGTGTGCCATGGGGAGGAGGGCCTTTGCCCAGTGGCTGCCGAGGAGTCAGCCCTGCTGTGCAGCAGTGGGTTCATGGGAACAGTGGGGGCAGGGGCCAGTCCTGGTGTTTGAATTTTTCCAGGTTAAACTGCTCCTAACACAAAAGAGCTTGTCAGTATCTGCACTCCCAGTGCTAAGGAATGGGTATGACAGCAGGCAGTTTGAGAGGTTATTTTTAAAGCATTGCTCCATCTCACCTGTGGACTGTTCTTGGAAGTCAGAAACCCTCAGCATTTCTGCCACACTCAGGGAGAATGGAGTGAGCCCTGCGAGGCAAGAGGATTGCCTGTGGCTTCGTGCAGAGTGAGAGGAGCTGGTCTGTCTCTACATTTTGTTCCCAGCTGCCCTGTGCTTACTCCTTCATGAGATGGAGTAGGATCTCACTCCCATGTTACCCTGAAAAAAATCAGACACTGCTGAGAGCAGAAAGATCCACTGCAGACAACCAGATGTCTTACCCTTTCTCAAGATCGCAACACCCCACTTCTAGCCCAGGACACACATTTATGCTCGTTTCAGCAACACAACAGCATTTCCTCCATTGTAGCATCCCTGCGCTTCTCCGTGAGGCTTTCAGATAACCCACAGATGCTATGAGAAAGATTTGCATTCTAGAGGGCAGCTCACAGCTTGGAAGGACACCCCAAGGAGACAGCCAAATGTCCTAAGCATGGCATCTGATGAAGGGAGAGTCAGCTCATTCCCTAGCTCCACTGACTGCACTGCCCACAGCCCCCCAGGTCAGAGGAAAGCTGGGACCCTTCTTCCCATGGACACACCCACAAGATCAGTGACTCTGCAGCTGAAACTCCCATTTCCAGAGAGCCTGACAGCAATGCCAAGAGCAGCCAAGAGAGGCAAGGAGAGAGACAGACTGGCGCTCGGGAAAGATTTTCCCTTTATGCAACTCTGCACAATACCTCCCAGATGGTGATAACGCAGGACAGTATCCCTCAGCCTCATTGATGGTCAGTGGGAAATGGGCATGTGGCAGCAGAGATGCCTGTCACCTCTTCTGCTGGTCAGGTGGACAAGGAGGAGACTCCCGCCCTAGACCCCACAGCAAGGAGGGCCGAGAGCTGTGCTGAGTGACGGACGAGAGATGAGGGGGGTTGCTCAAGGAAGGCATCTGCACTGCAGGGGGTGGCCAGGAGGTGCCCAGACCTTCCCGGCAACAGGGTTTCCCTTAGCAGTTCCCTCTCTCCCTGCTCGTGTCTCTGCTGCCTGGAGGTGTCCCTGCCAGGAGCTGTTTCCTGGGCTCCATGTCACCTGCCTGTCAGTGCTCACGGACCTCACTCCAGCCCCTGTGCTCCCATCTCTTCCCTGCAGCCTGTCCCTGAGTGCAGGGACTAAAGAGTAGCTGAAAAACCCTGACGAAACTTGAAAGGTGATGCTGGTGTTATCTGTAGCCTCCAGAGCTGGAAAGGGAAAACACAGATTCAGGAAAGCTCCTTATCTTTACAGTAACGCCTTCTTTTACCTTCCAGTCAAAAAGTCCCCCAGAAATGTCCTGCTGCCCACTCAGCCAGCCAAGAGGAGAAAACTCAAAGGGCAGACACTTTCTTTTGAGGTAACCCCTGCCTTGATGTCCGTCTTGAAAAGTCCTGAGGATGATCTGGAGCTGTGAGCAGCCCTGACCCATGCAGCACCCTCTCGACAGCACAAGGACCTTGCCCTGCCCTGCCGGGGGTTGCTCCTTCTACCCACAGCTTCTCCCTGCAGTGCTGTGCGGATCTCCTGGGCAGGCTGAGTGCAGACCCTGGCAGGCAGCAGAGTCCTGCCCCAGCACACAGCCCCCTGGGGCGAAGGGACCCTGCTCTGAAGAACAGCCCTGGGTACCCATGGCTGCACACCTGGCTTCACAGTCCTGCAGCTGTCCCTGAGAGAAGGCAGCGGTCATACCCTGTCCTCTGACGGTGCAGCAGGGAAGCCCTGCTCTGCAGCACATCCTCCTCTTCTCCACTAGAGACGCTGTCAGAATCCTCCTGAAAGATCCCACAGGCTGTGCGATGTGCCAGCTTTAAGAGATCCCTCCAGGAACCGCAGCTGATTTGCCCTGCAGCCAGAAACATACCGTGTTAAGGACTGTGAAGATTTCTCTCCCAGTGAGCTCTCAGCATCCTCCCACCACAGATTGCCTCTAACCTCTCTCTGCCTTGCTCCTCTCCCCTCGGTGCCTGCAGGCAGTGCCCTCAGCCCTGCTGCGCTTTGCAGAGGACCTACTCTGGGGCAGAGCTGTCTCTCTGCAGTGCTGCCCACTTGCCGTGAGCTCCCTCTGTCCCAGGAGCCAGCCCAGCTCAGCAGCAGAGGACCAGCCCAAGGCAACACTTTCTCTGCCCCCTCTGGGCTCCCTCAAGGTGTCCCTGGAGCTCCAGGGGAACCTGCTGTGAAACAGGCTGAAGCAATCCCTGATGTTCCCTCCCTCAGCTGGGGAGAGACACTTCCTTCCAGCAGTGGCATTTCTCCTATTCAGGAAAAGAGTTGGGCATGAGAGTCACCTTTCTGTGTCCCAGCATTAGCAGCATACGCAGACAGTGGCAGGGAGGAATCTCCTTTACCCTGGTGAGAGAAAGGATTCCACTAAGTCAAGCGAGGCATCTCATCCTGGGTCTGTAGTCGTGGGGCTGGAAGGAGACTCAGCTCTCTCCCATGCCTGCCACAAACCCTCAGGAGCTGGGATTCCTCTTGCCTCAGTTCAGGTATGCCTTTCTGTGATTTTAGAAAATAGGCATCTGCATGTGAGCTCCTTGTCTCAGCTCCCATGCAAATTAATGGAGATGGAGGCCAGGAGTGAGCTTCTCAGATGCATGCACCTGGTGACAGTGGAAGTCTCAGAGGTGGTCCAAGATAAGTGCAGGCAAGTGCAAACTCGAACAACGGAGCAGTTCATAGAGAAAGAACAGCATCTGGGGGCATCACCTTGAAGGCTGGTGGGGAATTCCTTTGGCCAACAGCAGATGCCCACCTTGAGGAAAACTGCACTTTTCCCTACTCATGATGTTCAGGACAGCCTGTTGAGGGAGGCAGCTGGTCAAATGGATTCATGTGCCCTAGGGATAGCTCAGTCCTTTTTTAAAATGTTATTTCTCCATCAGCTGTATATACTCGATTGCCATCGACTGTAACTGCAGTTGTCTCACGGACATCCCAACATTGCCTAACTAAATCCAGGGCAGCTACTCACTGGCCAAACACAGGCCTGTAGTGCTACAGAAGATGCCAGGGCTGTACAGCACAACTGCGTGTGGCTGGTCAGGACAGCACAGGAGCTACAGGAAAGGCATCCCTGTCCAGAGAGGGTGGGTGACTGACACCCCAGATGGCATCTCAGACAGATTCAGTTTCTTTTGGCCAGCCACTCTCTCGCCACTGGAGTGAGGCAAGGTCTGACCCACCTCCATCCAGTAGATGCAGGGCAGTTCATGAACAGGAAGGACATCACGTCGGGATCTCCACTCGTTTGCCTACTCCTAAACTCTGCTGGTTCTTCTTTCAACAGTCCTTTACTCACCCTCTTGATGATACCCTCAAGGAACAGTCCAAGGATTGTCACAGTGTTCCTGGGTCACAGGATGTCCACGCTCAAGGACATTTTCAGCAGCAACTGTCCTTCCTTGAGATCAGCTTGACATCCACCACAGGCCCTCAGGGGCTGCAGAGACCCCACAGACGGCAAAGCCCTCTCCTGCCAGGGTGCACATCCCCGGCCAGTTTCTCTCTGGCCTTGGGGAGAGCAGCGTTTCCTCTTTCTGTGCCTTTACTTTGCCATCTGCCATCCACCCCAGCGTGGCTCTGGTCTCAAGCAGAGCATTTGCACCTCCTGGGTCTTGGGCACTCGGTACTGTGTTGGCCTGTGACAAGCCTGAGCGTGTTCCCAGTTCCCTAGCTGAGGTGATGCAGCCCAAAGGCGCACCAATGCCCTCAGCCTGGGGTACAGGCAGGAGGAGCTGGAGTCCCACGTGCCATCACAGAGTTTTGCCATCAGTGGAATCGATGGGGAGGAGTGGTGGGACAGCTCACACTGCTAGTGGTGCTGCAGTGGTGCATACAGGCTTCTGAGGAGAGACGGGCTGGAATGATCAGGAGGCAAATGTCCTCTGTGTGCAGGAGCTTCTCGTATGTATGGAGCTTCTCTATGGGATGTGGAATAGGTTGGGTGAGCCCTTGTGGGTGAGGGTCAGAGAAGAGACCTGCTGGTGTGATATCACGGTGGGAGACAAAGCAACTGCAATCAGGGTAAGGAATTGGACAAAGCCTCATGTAAGCAACTCAAGGAAGTCTCCAGATCAATGACGTCAGGTCTCATTAGGGCCTTGAGAGACCCTGACACTCACTGGAAGGGAAGCAGAGCAGGATGCCTACTGTCCAGCAGGTGTCTGGGGTCTCTTGGTAAAACCTCTTTGCACCGATGCCAGGTAGGCAACCAAAGGTGATGCTCACCTCAATCTGATCTTTGCAAAAGAGGGAGTGCTGATCAGGGATGTGAAAACGAGTGTGAGCCTTGGCTGTAGTGACCATGAAATAGTGGGAGAAAATGGGCCAGGATGGCTGCCCTCATAATGGGGGCTTTAAACGAAGAATGATGGGGGAGGGAGAGAGTAAACCAGCAGCCCAGTGAGGAGTGACAGGCAACATCGTTGTGGTGGGTTGACCCTGGCCGGATGCCAGGTGCCCACCAAAGCCACTCTATCACTCCCCCTCCTCAACTGGACAGGGGGAGAAAATAAAACGAAAGGCTCATGGGTTGAGATAAGGACAGGGAGATCACTCAGCAATTACCGTCACGGGCAAAACAGACTCGACTTGGGGAAAAATTAGTTTAATTTAATGCTAGTCAAATCGGAGCAGGATAATGAGAAATAAAACCAAATCTTAAAACACCTTCCCCCCACCCTCCCTTCTTCCCAGCCTTAACTTTACTCCTGATTTTCTCTACCTCCTCCCCCCCGAGCGGCGCAGGGGGACGGGGAATGGGGGGTTGGGTCAGTTCATCACACGTTGTTTCTGCCGCTCCTTCCTCCTCAGGGGACGACTCCTCACACTCTTCCCCTGCTCCAGCGTGGGGTCCTCCCACGGGAGACAGTCCTCCACGAACTTCTCCAACATGAGTCCTTCCCACGGGCTACAGTTCTTCACAAACTGCTCCAGCGTGGGTCCCATCCACAGGGTGCAGTCCTTCAGGAACAGACTGCTCCAGCGTGGGTCCCCCGCGGGGTCACAAGTCCTGCCAGCAAACCTGCTTCAGCGTGGGCTCCTCTCTCCACGGGGCCACGGGGCCACAGGTCCTGCAGGAGCCTGCTCCAGCGCGGCTTCCCATGGGGTCCCAGCCTCCTTCAGGCATCCCCTGCTCCGGCATGGGGTCCTCCACGGGCTGCAGGTGGATATCTGCTCCACCGTGGACCTCCATGGGCTGCAGGGGAACAGCCTGCCTCACCATGGTCTTTACCACGGGCTGCAGGGGATCTCTGCTCCGGCGCCTGGAGCACTCCTCCCCCTCCTTCTTCACTGACCTTGGTGTCTGCAGAGCTGTTCCTCTCACATCTTCTCACTCCTCTCTCTTGCTGCAACTGCTACTCTCCCCTGTAACTTCTTTTCCCTTTCTAAATATGTTATCCCAGAGGCGCTACAACTGTTACTGATTGGCTCGGCCTTGGCCAGCGGTGGGTCCGTCGTGGAACCACTGGCATTACCTTTATCGGACGTAGGGGAAGCTTCTAGCAGCTTCTCACAGAAGCCACCCCTGTAGCCCCCCCCGCTACCAAAACCTTGCCACACAAACCAATACAGGCACCTTCACTCCCTTGTACGTGAGCCAGGAGCTTACCAGCTCACAAGTTCACCACCGGGCGTGAGGCCTGTTGCTCCTTAGTCAGTACGGCTAGGGGTCAAGTGTACCCGTCACATGCCCATGAGCTGACCTTGCTCTCTTTTGCAAGCAAGAAGAAGATAGGAGGACTCAGTTTGCAATATCTAAGCCAGCCACTGGGAAAGAAAGAAGTAATTACATTGGGGAGGGGGGTCGGATTAGGAGAAGGAAAGAAGGGCAAGTAATGATTTCGGTGTTAAAAAATTGGGAAGCTGAGACCCAGCTTGTGTACCTTTCTTCTGAAGAAGGATCTACTTTTTTTTCAGAGGGGCTGACCCTATCAGACTAGCTTTCACAGTTCCCCTCTGCTAGAAAGCCCAGAGAACATGAGGGATGGATTCATCTACTCGGGTTTAGACATGTCCTGTGGAAGGGCTTTATTCAGCTGCCCACTTCTCACTGCCAATATGGAGCTGCCCTGAGGAATCCCAGACATGCAGGAATCCCACCGTTCAGCTTGGCTGGGTAATGGAAGAGAGAACAGCGTGTTCAGAGTAAGTTTTCTCCCACTCTTGGGCAGGTGTGGCATTTCAACAGCTCCCACTTACAGGATCACAATTGTGTTGACGCTAAAAGAAGGAAGAAAGCCAGGGAACGTTTTACACTTTTCAACACCAGTCTGTATTTCCTTAAGACACAGATTCCCTTCTCCCCCTTCTCATTCCACAAACAGTCCCAAGATTCTGCACTTCTAAAGATACAGCTGGTACACAAAATATGCGCTTACGAGTGGTCCACACTTCATCAAAAGACATCCACAACCTGTTTATTCCTGGTGGATCTCAACTAGTATGAGCGCTCGATGCAGACCACAGTTTTTCTGAGTGCATTTCCTAGAGCGCCCTTGACCTCCCTGTTCCGCAGGCTGTAGAGGAGTGGATTGACCATGGGTGTGAGGATGGTGTAGAAAAAGGAGAGCGCTTTATTGTGCTGCCTCAGTGAGGCTGTCCTGGGTATCATAGAGACAACGATGAGGGTACCATAGAAAACAGTGACCACGATGAGGTGAGAGGAGCAGGTGGAGAAGGCCTTCTGCCTACCCATGGTGGTTGGGATCCTCAGGATCACAGCTATGATGCAGATATAGGATACCAATGTGAATACAGATGGGAAGACTACATCCAGGAATCAGATGATGAAAGTAACCAGTCTAAGCACCGTGGTGTCACTGCAGGCAAGCTCTAGCAATGGGCAAAATCACAGAAGAAGTGATCAATTGCATTGGGACCACAGAACTGTAACTTGGAAAATTGTCCAGTGACTATGGAGACATTAGTAATCCTGCTAGCCAGGACCCAGCCGCCAGCTGGAGGCAGACCTTCCAGTTCATGAGGCTTGCATAGAGCAGGGGTTGACATATGGCCAAGTACCGATCATAGGACATGGTGGCCAGAAGATAACACTCAGTACCTGCAAAACAGCCAAAGAAAAGAACTGTGTCATGCAGCCTTGAGCAGAAATGCTTCTGTCCCTGGTTAGGAAGCTGGCCAGCAGCCTGGGCAGGATAGTGGAGGTATAGCAGATTTCCACACTGGAGAAATTCCCCAGGAAGACGTACATGGGAGTGTGAAGATGCCGATCTGCCACCACCAGCACACAACAGTGAGGATGTTGCCAAACACGGTCACCATGTAGATCATGAGAGAGAGGAGAAAGAGAGGCATCTGAAGCTTGGGGACATTACTCAGTCCCAGCAGGAGGAACTCCACTGGTGATGTCCGGTTGTCCCATTCCTCTTTCTCCATGAAGTGCTGTAGGACCTTCTTTTTCCCACTTGGCAGGAAGGGAAGCTGAGGAAGGGCATGCGCTTCTGTGTTTGTTGTAAAAAGGAGTTGGGAAGAAATCCCTGCCAGAAACAACATGGAGGTTTTCCCTCATTTGACTGAAATCACACTTGGTTTAGGAGCACTATTCCTAGTGAAAGGGCAGGAACAGGTTCTTCAAGAGGGACTGTGGTGGGTTGACCCTGGCCGGATGCCAGGTGCCCCACCAAAGCCGCTCTATCACTCCCCCTCCTCAACTGGACAGGGGGAGAAAAAAAACGAAAGGCTCATGGGTTGAGATAAGGACAGGGAGATCACTCAGCAATTACCGTCACGGGCAAAACAGACTCGACTTGGGGAAAAATTAGTTTAATTTAATGCTAGTCAAATCGGAGCAGGATAATGAGAAATAAAACAAATCTTAAAACACCTTCCCCCCCACCCCTCCCTTCTTCCCAGCCTTAACTTTACTCCTGATTTCTCTCTACCTCCTCCCCCCGAGCGGCGCAGGGGGACGGGGAATGGGGGTTGGGTCAGTTCATCACACATTGTTTCTCTGCCGCTCCTTCCTCCTCAGGGGGACGACTCCTCACACTCTTCCCTGCTCCAGCGTGGGGTCCCTCCACGGGAGACAGTCCTTCACAAACTTCCTCCAACATGAGTCCTTCCCACGGGCTACAGTTCTTCACAACTGCTCCAGCGTGGGTCCCATCCACAGGGTGCAGTCCTTCAGGAACAGACTGCTCCAGCGTGGGTCCCCCGCGGGTCACAAGTCCTGCCAGCAAACCTGCTCCAGCGTGGGCTCCTCTCTCCACGGGGCCACGGGTCCGTAGGTCCTGCCAGGAGCCTGCTCCAGCGCGGGCTTCCCACGGGGTCACAGCGTCCTTCGGGCATCCCCCTGCTCCGGCATGGGTCCTCCACGGGCTGCAGGTGGATATCTGCTCCACCATGGACCTCCATGGGCTGCAGGGGGACAGCCTGCCTCACCATGGTCTTTACCACGGGCTGCAGGGGAAATCTCTCTCTGCTCCGGCGCCTGGAGCACCTCCTCCCCCTCCTTCTTCCCTGACCTTGGTGTCTGCAGAGTTGTTTCTCTCACATCTTCTCACTCTGCTCTCTCTGGCTGCAACTGCTACTCCCCTGTAACTTTTTTTGCTTTTCTTAAATATGTTATCACAGAGGCGCTACAACTGTTACTGATTGGCTCGGCCTTGGCAAGCGGCGGGTCCGTCTTGGAACCCGCTAGCATTAACTTTATCAGACATAGGGGAAGCTTCTAGCAGCTTCTCACAGAAGCCACCCCTATAGGCCCCCCCGCTACCAAAACCTTGCCACGCAAACCCAATACAGGGCCAAACTGCTTCTTAGAAGAACCTCCTCTGATTAGAGAGACGAGTTGCCGCATTGAGGTGCCTGTTTCTGTGGAATGAAAGAGAATGTTCATTTGCTCACACTAGATTATGACACATGAAGGTATTCCCAGTAGTAGCTGGCATAGGCGTTAGCCATGTCCTACTTTCAAGCAACGGAAAGATGGGCCAGAGAGAAAAGCCCCGTTGTGCAAAAAGCCTTTAGGGGAATGCATTGTGCCATAGATTGTTTCTTCACCCCAAGGAAGAATGGACACTGAACAGGATTAGTGGTCTCAACTCCCTGAAACATTTGCTTTCTGATGAGACAATTCTGTCCTGGACAGTCCATCTCTTTCCACTGACCAAGAGTGGCCAGGAGTTACTAGCTTTGTTGTTGAAGGCACTGCAAAGGGTCTGTTAGACAGGAGACTTACAAGCAGATGTGAACTTGGGAGAGAAGGGCGGGGAAAACTGAATTCCGGAGAAGAGGTACCCAAGCCATCTAAGGCAAATGAAGAAAAGTGATGTTGCATGAGGAGGAGGGGAAAAGGACAGGGGTGATGATCATTTGCTGAACATGTTTTCCTCCTCACTTTCAATTTCTGAGTGCATTTGGGCTACCTCCCTGCAGCAGCACAGCACCTGGACCTCAGCATTGCCATCTGAGTTCTCAGGGCTCCCTGTTCAGCATTGCAATGGAGACACAAGAGTGTCCCGAGGGTGAGTGGGGCTGAGGCAGTGCAGGATCATGATCAAGCACAAGCTTCCAGTCAATGCCTGATATATGCCTGATTGCCTGCTCAGGGAACGTCCGTGGCTGAAAGAGAGAGCACTTTGCCCATGCCTCCTCTTTGGGCTTTCGTAACACTCAGGTCAGACAAAACACTGTCCCTGATCATTCCCTGCCTCAAACTTTATACCTTTACAGTGAGTTGGAGATGGCCAAGGCAGGCACCTAGGCAGCCCAGAGAGTTCCTGGGATGGAGGGGCCCTTCTACTCAGTGATTCACCCCGCCTACACTGGGATGCATTGTTCCTGAAGGTGCTTCCATGGGGAGGGTGCTCCAGATTCACTGCTCTCTGTAAATCACATCCCGTGTGGATGGCTGAGAGAGAACTGTGAGAGAGCTGAGGGATTGAGATCGATCCCTAAGATACAAGCAAGGTGGAGAAAGGGACAGAGAGAGATTAAGAGAGTGGGGAAAATGAGGGACATGTATTGGCACACTGGCCCCAGACACTCTGCCCAAACCTCTTCATGTCCACTGAGGTGTGAGAGTGCCCATTAGCTGATGGCCCACAGCTCTGACTCTGCACTGACAACCATGCTGCCTGTATTTCTGTTCCGCAGTGTTAAGGACGCAGAGAGGGTATCTAGAGGAAAGAGCGAGCTGGAATAAGAAGACATGCAGGATAGGACTGTACCAAGGCACATGGTCTCGCTTCCTAGTTGCCACTGTGCAAAGAGCCCCTGGCACATTAACCACACCTGCCTCAGCAAATCTAGCACCTACCTGTAATGCCCAGCATGACGTGACAACCTTTCCTCTGAGGGTGAATGGAGAATGAAAGGCAAGGTCTGGGTGCCATCCTCTGCCTCTTCCCCGCTCCATCAGCCCCTTTCCAATGTGGCCTGACCCATGACTCAGCCATTGCTCTGCCCTTGCACTCTTCTGTCAGCGTCTCCTTCTGTGAGCCTTCAGCAGCACCTGGATGTCACCAGCTCTGAAGCGCCTCCTGGGTTTATAGAAGAGTCTCCTGAAGGTTGCTCCTGCAGCTCAACACTCTCTTTGTGTCACAGAAAGTGAGCACTGTGCAAGTGAAGCCCTGTGGGGATGAAAGCCCTGAGCTGCCCTCCCCTGGACCTCTATGCTCTTAGAAGACGGAAATGAGCCAGGGGAATGAGCTGTCATCTCTTCAAACTCATGGAGCAGAACTACAATGAGATATGTGCCACAGCTCCTCCTTCCAGACTCCATGAATTAGGTCGGTGGGAGGAAGGAGGCATTTCCTCTAAGCTGAGGAGACTGGCAATGTGGGACAGGATGAATCACCACAGGGGTGCCAGGCTCTGCCCGTTGAGGAGAGAGGAACCCAAACCTTTCCCAGAGGCAAAGGAACCTAACTTGCTGGGGACTAAAGTGAGCTCAGCTACTGATCTAGACTGCCGGTTAGGATTCCACCCTCCTGCAATAGTGCACAGGGTTCTCCTTTGCTCCTGCTTGTCGCAAATGGGCGACTGAGATCGCTTAAAGAACCACTGTATTAGCAAAAGTGGTTTTAATATGATGTTGTAAAAGTGCAGCTTAACAGAGTTCGATGGCAAGGTTCACTCTATTACTGTACGGCACAATCATTTGAGCAATGATCAAAACTACCAAGGCACAAATCCAAGTTACCAAGGCACAAATCCAAGTTACCAAGACAAAATCAAGTTACCATACTACAAGGTTATGGGCAATACCGGTCGCTTACCAAAGATCTGCAGTTGGTAAGAGGTCTCTCTGCCTCGAGGAGCAACCTTGAGAGGCGTCCCAGCTCAAGGGAGATCACTGCCATGCAGGGAGGCTGCTTAGCCGGGAGAGCTCAAAGAAGGCTCACTTAGGCTGTCATATTTATGGAATAAAATGGTTGTCTTGTAGTCAAATTACATGTGATGTGAAAGGTATGCATGAGACTCCTCGTACCCACAACTGTCTTTGTGCCTTGACAAACGAGTCTTGGAAAAGCCACCCGCTATTCATGCGTTAATCACATGATCGATGTTCCAAGCTCACATGCATCGATGCTCACTGTGTCACTCTGCTCCTTTGTGGGTTTTCAGAGAACAGATTGAAACTAGAGGAGTTCTTGGCCCATTTACGGCTCAGGCCTGTACCTCCTTTGGAGCCTGTACCAAACTACCGCTGGTTTGGTTAAGGGGTCGAGTGCATCCATCACAGGCTTTAGGTCAAGGGGAGCAAGAGGACATGATACCTCTCAGCTCTGTTGACTTGCACCTCATGACAAGTGGACTCCTCTGTCTCTCCACCGAAAGCAAAGGGAGAGAGGGACCCTGGGACGTCATTTAGGGTAAGCGACTGCACAGAGCATGGTCTCCAGGAAGTCAGACTTGGTGGTCAGGGCTGGGTCCAGTGGGGTCTTGAGAACCTCGAAGGATGGACATTCCCTAGCCTGCCTGGGCAACTTGGTCCAATGCCTGTCTGTCCTCACGGTCAATGTTCTTCCTGTTCCAGATCAGAATCTCCCCTCTTTCAGGTTGTGATCATGTCTTTTGTCTTCCTGACGTGCGCCTCTCTAAACAGCCCAGCTCTTTCTTTTCAGTAACCTCCTTTAGGTTCTGCAAGGCTGCTAGTGCATTCTTTTGAAGCTGTCTCTTCACCAAGCTAAACAAGAGCCACTTTCCTCAGCTTGTCCTCACAGCTCAGCTACTCTATGGCCCTGACCATCTTAGTGTCTCTGCTGAGTTCATGAAAGTTTATAAGTGTTTTCTTGTACAGGGGTGGTGGGGTGCCAGATGCAGTATTCTGGATATGATCTAATGAGTGCTGGTCTAATGAGTTGTCTATTGCCTACTCTCCTGTTGATACAATCTCAAGTGCTGTTGCCTTCCGTGCTGTCAGGACTCACTGCTGAATCAAGTCAGACCTACTGTTCCCCAAGGTCTGCAGGTCCTTTTCAGCAGGGTTGCTACCCAGTCAGTCAGTCTCCTCTATCTAGCACCATTATAGAGGGTTAGTCTGTCCCATGTTTCCTTCTGTCAGGACAGATCAGGGCATTTCTTTTTGGCCTATTCTACCAACACCAATGGAATTGGCATTGCTGTCTAGCTCCCTTGACATGGCATCTGCCCGTTGAACAAATTGACTGCATCCCTCTGGTTTTGTGTCATCCCAAAACTTGACGAGGTCCATCCTATATACTTCTCAGGTCATTGGTAAAGCTACTGAAGAGGAGAGGTCTCAGAGCAGGCTCCCAAAGAGTTCTGTTTGTAGCTGGCCTTTGGGTAGAGTACGGACCATTCCCCATTACCCTGTGGGACCACTAATCCAGCCAGTTCTTCATCCCATCTTGTATACCATCCAGGCCCTAATGTCCCAGGTTGGATACAAGGACTTCTGAGGACCAGAATGGTCAGAGAGACTCTTTCTCCAGGCCTTCAGGCTGAGGTGACACTGGCTACTGAGGGGTTTACAAGTGGTTTGTCTTCTGTGGAGACCAGTGACGAGTGGTGTTCCTCAGGGGTCGGTATTGGGACCAGTGCTGTTTAACATCTTTGTTGGCGACATGGACAGTGGGATTGAGTGCACCCTCAGCGAGTTTGCCAACGACACCAAGCTGTGTGGTGCAGTCGACACTCTGGAGGGAAGGGATGCCATCCAGAGGGACCTTGACAGGCTTGAGGGGTGGGCCGTGCGAACCTCATGAAGTTCAACAAGGCCAAGTGCAAGGTCCTGCACATGGGTCGGGGCAATCCCAAGCACAAATACAGGCTGGGCGATGAGTGGATTGAGAGCAGGCCTGAGGAGAAGGACTTGGGGTGTTGGTTGATGAGAAGCTCAACATGACCCGGCAATGGGTGCTTGCAGCCCAGAAAGCCAACCGTATCCTGGGTTGCATCAAAAGAAGCATAATCAGCAGGTCGAGGGAGGGGATTCTGCCCCTTTACTCTGCTCTCCTGAGACCGACCTGGAGTACTGCGTTCAGCTCTGGGGCCCACAACAGAAGAAGGACATGGACCTGTTGGGGTCCAGAGGAGGGCCACAAAGATAATCAGTGGGCTGGAGCACCTCTCCTATGAAGACAGGCTGAGAGAGTTGGGGTTGTTCAGCCTGGAGAAGGGAAGGCTCTGGGGAGACCTTACAGCAGCCTTCCAGTAGCTAAAGGGGGCCTACAAGAAAGCTGGAGAGGGCTTTTTACAAGGCCGTGTAGTAATAGGACAAGGCG